>NC_053395.1:105930253-106187753 GCF_905171765.1 Bufo bufo | reverse complement strand
ACTGTTTTAACCGCCTCCGGACCGCCTAACGCAGGATCGCGTTCCGGAGGCGGCAACCCTGCGCAGAGTCACGCATATATGCGTCATCTCACGAGACGCGAGATTTCCTGTGAACGTGCGCACACAGGCGCGCGCGTTCACAGGATCGGAAGGTAAGCGAGTGGATCTCCAGCCTGCCAGCGGCGATCGTTCGCTGGCAGGCTGGAGATGCGATTTTTTTTAACCCCTAACAGGCATATTAGATGCGGTTTTGATAACAGCGTCTAATATACCTGCTACCTGGTGGTCCCTTTTGTTTGGATCGACCACCAGAGGACACAGGTAGCTCAGTAAAGTAGCACCAAACACCACTACACTACACCCCCCCCCTGTCACTTATTAACCCCTTATGAACCCCTGATCACCCCATATAGACTCCCTGATCACCCCCCCTGTCATTGATCACCCCCCTGTCATTGATCACCCCCCTGTAAGGCATTCAGATGTCTGTATGTTTTTTTACGGATCCACGGATACATGGATCGGATCCGCACAACACATACAGGCGTTTGAATGGAGCCTTACAGGGGGGTGATCACCCCATATAGACTCCCTGATCACCCCCCTGTCATTGATCACCCCCCTGTAAGGCTGCATTCAGATGTCCGTATGATTTTTACGGATACACTGATACATGGATCGGATCCACAAAACACATACGGACATCTGAATGGAGCCTTATAGGGGGGTTATCAATGACAGGGGGGTGATCACCCCATATAGACTCCCTGATCACCCCCCTGTCATTGATCACCCCCCTGTCAAGCTCCATTCAGACATTTTTTTGGCCCAAGTTAGCGGAATTTATTTTTTTTTTTCTTACAAAGTCTCATATTCCACTAACTTGTGTCAAAAAATAAAATCTCACATGAACTCACCATACCCCTCACAGAATCCAAATGCGTAAAAAATTTTAGACATTTATATTCCAGACTTCTTCTCACGCTTTAGGGCCCCTAGAATGCCAGGGCAGTATAAATACCCCACATGTGACCCCATTTCGGAAAGAAGACACCCCAAGGTATTCGCTGAGGGGCATATTGAGTCCATGAAAGATTGAAATTTTTGTCCCAAGTTAGCGGAAAGGGAGACTTTGTGAGAAAATGGGAAATATCTTGGCAAAAGACAACTTTTCCCATTTTTTTATACAAAGTTGGCATTTGACCGAGATATTTATCTCACCCAGCATGGGTATATGTAAAATGACACCCCAAAACACATTGCCCAACTTCTCCTGAGTACGGGGATACCAGATGTGTGACACTTTTTTGCAGCCTAGGTGGGCAAAGGGGCCCACATTCCAAAGAGCACCTTTCGGATTTCACCGGCCATTTTTTACAGATTTTGATTTCAAACTACTTCTCACGCATTCGGGCCCCTAAAATGCCAGGGCAGTATAACTACCCCACAAGTGACCCCATTTTGGAAAGAAGAAACCCCAAGGTATTTCGCTGATGGGCATTTTCCGCTAGCTTGTGACAAAAAATAAAAAGTTCTATGAACTCACTATGCCCATCAGCGAATACCTTAGGGTGTCTACTTTCCGAAATGGGGTCATTTGTGGGGTGTTTGTACTGTCTGGCCATTGTAGAACCTCAGGAAACATGACAGGTGCTCAGAAAGTCAGAGCTGCTTCAAAAAGCGGAAATTCACATTTTTGTACCATAGTTTGTAAACGCTATAACTTTTACCCAAACCATTTTTTTTTTTTACCCAAACATTTTTTTTTTTATCAAAGACATGTAGAACAATAAATTTAGAGAAAAATTTATATATGGATCTCGTTTTTTTTGCAAAATTTTACAACTGAAAGTGAAAAATGTCCTTTTTTTGCAAAAAAATCGTTAAATTTCGATTGATAACAAAAAAAGTAAAAATGTCAGCAGCAATGAAATACCACCAAATGAAAGCTCTATTAGTGAGAAGAAAAGGAGGTAAAATTCATTTGGGTGGTAAGTTGCATGACCGAGCAATAAACGGTGAAAGTAGGGTAGGTCAGAAGTGTAAAAAGTGGCCTGGTCATTAAGGGTGTTTAAGCTATGGGGGCTGAGGTGGTTAAACAGCAGACACCCGGGGGTAATGTATGAGATCGACGATCACATTGATTGCACACATTTAACCTTTCAGATGTTGTAGTCAAATATGACTACGACATCCCGTTGATATATACTAACCTGTTACTGGATCAGGCTCCCTCCAAACGTTACTACCTACCGAATTGGGAGAGGAAGTTAGGGAGAGTTTTCTCTCAAGAGGAACAGGAATATATACTCTCATCCATGTGGTTTTTCCAGATGTGTCCACTTACAAGAAAAAACTCTTTCAAAACATCACTCATTGGTATAAAATGCCAGAGTTCTTATTTTCCCATAGGCCTATCTTCCAAAGATGGGTGATGGAGATGCGAAAGGTAAAGGTGGACTATGTATCACATATGGTGGTCCTGCTCGTTGATAACACAATACTGGAGGGATTTATTAATGCCATCTGCTCTACCTCTGTCCCACTCTCTCTGGAGTTGGTCTTTCTTTGACTGCCGTACTCAACATTCAAACCCTCCAGTGATGATATTCCTACACAAAAGATAGCAGCTGCCAAACTCCTTATCCCTACAAAATGGAGATGTATATCTCTGCCTACTATAGATTTATGGAAAGCAAAAATGCAACAAATCAATAGAATGAAGGAACAAGCTGGGTGGGAGAACAATAATAGACAACGATATTGGAGGGCAGCCTTGGAGGGACTCTCAAGGGTGATATTTGAAGGCATCCTTATCTTTTCTAACCGGGGGTTTGACTATGGATAGCTGTGGGACAATACCCGCTATACTTTATTAGTTTAACTCCTTTTGCAGAGCTACATCCAAGGGTTCCAGATGGCGACCAAAATGGTCGTCAATGCGACTAAGAATTGCAAAATGGCGACAAGACTTTGTAATCTTGTCACCATTTGCGCCTAGACACTCTGCTGCTCTGTCTCTTTAAAGCACGAGTTGAACTGACATGGGAAGCGCTGCTGTCAGCACGTGCCATGTTCTTCTCAACAGCACAGGGGAGAAGGAGACAGTCCCTCCCCCCTGTGCCGCTGCCACCAATGGACTGATCGCATGGGGCTCCGATCGATTACCATGGCAGACAGGACGCTACTAAAGCCCTGGCTGCCATGGTAAACCTCCCTGCTGCCGTGTACACAAAGCACAGGGCAGCAGGAAGAGTATGAAGTCCTATTCACCCTAATAGAGCTCTATTAGAGTAAATAGGACAAGGGATAAAAAGATCTCAGGTTCTAGCCCCTAAGGGGGCTAATGGTTAGTAAATAAAAACAAATAAAATAAAAATACTAAAAAAAGTTTAAATCGCCCCCTTTCCCAATTTTACATATAAAATATATAAACAATAAAAAAATAAAACATATTACATATCGCCACGCCCGAAAAAGTGCAAACTATTAAAATATTTAAAAATATCTCCTATGCGGTGAACGCCGCAACAGAAAAAAATAAAAAATGGCCAATTTTTTATTTTTTTTGTCCTGACAAAAATTTGGATCGGACTGTTCTATTATGGTCCAGATGTTCCATAAAATGAGGAATGCACGCAACTTTAGGGTTTTATTTTTTCCGCGTGGTATCGAGTATCGCAATACTTTATGGTATCGAAATCGAATCAAAATTTTGGTATCGTGACTGGTTAAGACTTTTTTTTTTATTATACCGTAATTATATGTATTTTAAATTTGGCGACTAAAAATTTTATTTGGCTCCTAAATTTCTCAGGTTAGGAGCCAATGGCTCCTTGATATATGTTTTAGTCTGGAGCGCTGACATACCAAGTTCAAGGTTCCACCATTATGGAGTCCAGGACTCCAAATTTTTCATAGACTCCAATGCATCAGCATCTAATGATTATTTGTTGAAGTTTGTTGAATTATTAAAGTGTAAAAAAAAAATATATATATATATATATATATATATATATTTTTTTTTTTAAAGTTTAAATTACCCACTATTCCCGAAAATGAAAATACATAAACAATTAAAAAAATAAACATTATGGGCATCGCCATGTGCAAAAACACCCATTCTATTAAAATATTTATTTCATAAGGCAAACTGTGAAACGGGAATAAAAGTCAAAATGGTCAATTTGCAGGGTTTTTTATTTTTTTATTTTTTTTTGTCGTTCCACCTCCGATAAAATATTGAATAAACAAGTGATCAAAAGGTCTCAAACACTCCAATGGTACCAATAAAAAATACAGATCAAAAAGTTATGGGGGTCTTAATAAGGCAATGGAAAGAAAAATGTTTCCCAAATTCTTTTTCCCTCAGTATTAAAACAGAACAAAAAACTATACATACAGTGGGGAAAATAAGTATTTCATAACCTGTCGATTTTGCAAGTTTTCCCACCTACAAAGAATGGAGAGGTCTGTAAATTTTATTGTTGGTACACTTCAACTGTGAGAGACAGAATCTAAAAATAAAATAAAAATCCAGAAGATCACATTGTATGATTTTTAAATAATTTGCATTTTATTGCATGAAATATGTATTTGATACAATAGAAAAACGGAATATTTGGTACAGAAACCTTTGTTTGCAATTACAGAGGTCAGACGTTTCCTGTAGTTCTTGACCAAGTATGCATACTGCAGCAGGGATTTTGGCCCACTCCTCCATACAGATCTTCCCCAAATCTTTCAGGTTTCGGGGCTGTCGCTGGGCTACATTGAGTTTCAACTCCCTCCAAAGAATTTCGATTGGGTTTAGGTCTGGAGACTGGCTAGGCCACCCCAGGACCTTGAAATGCTTCTTACGGAGCCACTTCTTAGTTGCCCTGGCTGTGTGTTTTGGGTCATTGTCATGCTGGAACACCCAGCCACGACTCATCTTCAATGCTCTTACTGAGGGAAGGAGGTTGTTTGGCAAAATCTCATGATACATGGCCCCATCCATCCTCCCTTCAATACAGTGCAGTCGTCCTGTCCCCTTTGCAGAAAACCAACCTCAAAGTAAGATGTTTCCACCCCCATGCTTCAAGGTTGGGACGGTGTTCTTGGGGATGTACTCATCGTTATTTTTAAACCCTGCGAGTGGAGTTGGTACCAAAAAGTTCTATTTTGGTCTCATCTGAACACATGACCTTCTATGCCTCCTCTGGATCATCCAGATGGTCATTGGCGTACTTCAAATGGACCTGGACATGTGCTGGCGTGAGCAGGGGGATCTTGCGTGCTCTGCAGGATTGCAATCCATGACGGTGCAGTGTGTTGCTAACAGTAATCTTTAAAACTGAGGTCCCAGCTTCCTTCAGGTCATTGACCAGGTCCTCCCATGTACTTCTGGACTGATTCCGGACCTTTCTCAGAATCATCCTTACCCCACGAGGTGAGATCTTGCATAGAGCCTCAGACAGAGGAAGATGGACAGTCATCTTGTGTTTCTTCTATTTTCTAATAATTTGCGCCAACAGTTGTTACCTTCTCACCAAGCAGCTTGCCTATTGTTCTATAGCCCATGCCAGCCTTGTGCAGGTCTACAATTTTGTCCCTGCTGTCCTTAGACAGCTCTTTTGTCTTGGCAATGGTAGAGAGGCTGGAGTGTGATTGAGTGTGTGTACAGGTGTCTTTTATACAGGTAACGAGTTCAAACAGAAGAAATTAATACAGGTAATGAGTAGGAGGGCTTCTTAAAGAAACTAACAGCTCTGTGAGAGCCAGAATTTTTGCTGGTTGGTAGGTGATCAAATACTTATTTCTTGCAATAAAATGCAAATTAATTATTTTAACCACCTCAGCCCCCTAGCTTAAACACCCTTAACCCCTTCAGGACCGGGCTCATTTTCACCTTAAGGACCAGGCCATTTTTTGGAAATCTGACCAGTGTCCCTTTAAGTGCTGATAACTTTAAAACACTTTGACTTATCCAGGCCATTCTGAGATTGTTTTTTCGTCACATATTGTACTTCATGACACTGGTAAAATAAAGTCAAAATTTTTATTTTTTTTTGCACAAAAAAATACCTAATTTACCAAAAATTTGGAAAAATTTGCAAATTTCAAAGTTTCAGTTTCTCTACTTCTGTAATACATAGTAATACCCCAAAAAATTGTGATGACTTTACATTCCCCATATGTCTACTTCATGCTTGAATTATTTTGGGAATGATATTTTATTTTTTGGGGATGTTATAAGGCTTAGAAGTTTAGAAGCAAATCTTTAAATTTTTCCGAAATTTACAAAAACTCAATTTTTAGGGACCAGTTCAGGTCTAAAGTCACTTTGTGAGGCTTACATAATAGAAACCACCCAGAAATGACCCCATCTAAGAAACTACACCCCTCAAGGTATTCAAAACTGATTTTGCATACATTGTTAACCCTTTAGGTGTTGCACAAGAGTTATTGGCAAATGGGGAGGAAATTTGAGAATTTCATTTTTTTTGTCTAATTTTTCATTTTAACCCATTTTTTTCACTAACAAAGCAAGGGTTAACAGCCAAACAAGACTGCATCTTTATTGCCCTGACTCTGCCGTTTACAGAAACACCCAATATGTGGCCGTAACCTACTGTGCGGCCACACAGCGGGGCGTAGAGTGAAAGGTGCGCCATTTGGTTTTTGGAAGGCTTATTTTTATGGACTGGTTTATTTACACCATGTCCCATTTGAAGCCCCCTGATGCACCCCTAGAGTAGAAACTCCCTAAAAGTGACCCCATCTAAGAAACTACACCCCTCAAGGTATTCAAAACTGATTTTACATACGTCATTAACCCTTTAGGTGTTGCACAAGAGTTATTGGCAAATGGAGATGAAATTTGAGAATTTCATTTTTTTGCCTAATTTTCCATTTTAACCCATTTTTTCCACTAACAAAGCAAGGGTTAACAGCCAAACAAGACTGTATCTTTATTGCCCTGACTCTGCTGTTCACAGAAACACCCCATATGTGGCCGTAAACTACTGTATGGCCACACAGCAGGGCGTAGAGTGAAAGGTGCGCCGTTTGGTTTCTGGAGGGCTAATTTTGCTGGACTGTTTTTTTTACACCATGTCCCATTTGAAGCCCGCCTGATGCACCCCTAGAGTAGAAACTCCATAAAAGTGACCCCATCTAAGAAACTACACCCCTCAAGGTATTCAAAACCGATTTTACAAACTTTGTTAACCCTTTAGGTGTTGCACAAGATTTAATGGAAAATAGAGACACAATTTCAAAATTTCACATTTTTGGCAGATTTTCCATTTTAATATTTTTTTTCCAGTTACAAAGCAAGGGTTAACAGCCAAACAAAACTCTTTATTTATGGCCCTGATTCTGTAGTTTACAGAAGCACCCCATATGTGGTCGTAAACCGCTGTACGGGCACACGGCAGGGCGCAGAAGGAAAGGAATGCCATACGGTTTTTGGAAGGCAGGTTTTGCTGGACTGTTTTTTTTTACACCATGTCCCATTTGAAGCCCCCCTGATGCACCTCTAGAGTAGAAACTCCATAAAAGTGACGCCATCTAAGAAACTACACCCCTCAAGGTATTCAAAACTGATTTTACAAACGTTGTTAACCCTTTAGGTGTTCCACAAGAATAAATTGAAAATAGAGATTCAATTTCAAAATTTCACTTTTTCGGCAGATTTTCCATTTTTTTATATTTTTTTTCCAGTAACAAAGCAAGGGTTAACAGCCAAACAAAACTCTTTATTTATGGCCCTGATTCTGTAGTTTACAGAAACACCCCGTTTCATAAACTGGTCGTAAACTGCTGTACGGGCACACGGCAGGGCGCAGAAGGAAAGGAACACCATATGGTTTCTGGAAGGCAGATTTTGCTGGATTGTTTTTAGACACCATGTCCCATTTAAAGCCCCCTGATGCACCCCTAGGTTAGAAACTCCAGAAACTACGGGATAAGGTGGCAGTTTTGTTGGTACTATTTTAGGGTACATATGATTTTTGGTTGCTCTATATTACACTTTTTTGTGAGGCAAAGTAACAAAAAATAGAAATTCAGAAATTTCATCTCCATTTGCCATTAACTCTTGTGGAACACTTAAAGGGTTAACAAAGTTTGTAAAATCAGTTTTGAATACCTTGAGGGGTGTAGTTTCCAAAATGGGGTCATTTTTTGGAGTTTATACTCTAGGGGTGCATCGGGGGGGCTTCAAATGGGACATGGTGTCAAAAAACCAGTCCAGCAAAAACTGCCTTCCAAAAACCATATGGCGCTCCTTTCCTTCTGCGCCCTGCCGTGTGGCCATACAGCAGTTTACGACCACATATGGGGCATTTCTATAAACTAAAGAATCAGGGAAATAAATATTGAGTTTTGTTTGGCTGTTAACCCTTGCTTTGTTATGGGAAAAAATGAATTAAAATGGAAAATTTGCCAAAAAATAGCTGTTTTGGCACTGTTTTTATTTTTTATTATTTACAACGTTCATCTGACAGGTTAGATCATGTGCTATTTTTATAGAGCAGGTTCTTACGGACGTGACGATACCTAATATGTATACTTTTTTATTTATTTAGGTTTTACACAATAATGTTGATACACGATAATTTTTGACACAAAAAAAAAAACATGTTTTAGTGTCTCCATAGTCTGAGAGCCATAGTTTTTTCAGTTTTATGGCGATTGTCTCAGGTTGGGTATCATTTTTGCGGGATGAGATGACGGTTAGATTGGTACTATTTTGGGGTGCATATGACTTTTTGATCGCTTGCTATTACACTTTTCGTGATGTAAGGTAACAAAAAAATTGCTTTTTTGACACCGTTTTTATTAAAAAAATTTTACAGTGTTCACCTGAGGGGTTAGGTCATGTGGTATTTTTATAGATCAGGTTCTTACGGACATGGCAATACCTAATATGTTTACCTTTTTATAATTTATCAGGGTTTTACACAATAATATCATTTTTGAAACAAAAAAAAAAATCATGTTTTAGTATCTCCATAGTCTGAGACCCATAGTTTTTTTATTTTTTGGGCCATTGTCTCATGTAAGGGCTCATTTTTTGCGGGATGAGGTGACGGTTTGATTGGTACTTTTTTGGCGTACATGCGACTTTTTTGATCACTTTTATTACCTTTTTTGGGAAGTAAGGTGGGCAAAATTTCAATTTCCTCATAGTTTTTATTTTTTTATTTTTATGGCGTTCACCGTGCAGGGAAAGTAACATGACCGTTTTATAGATCAGGTCGTTACGGACGCGGCGATACCTAATATGTGTAGTGTATTTTTTTTTTTTTCAGTGATAAATGTGTTTTTTTGAAACTTTACTTTTCTGATGTCTGTATAATACAGTACAGAACAATATATTTTGTACTGTACTGTATTTTACTTACACTGAACAGATCTATGCTTTTAGCACAGATCTGTTCAGCACCATCGACAGCAGGATGCCTGAGAGGCGTCCTGTTGCCATGAGAACCTTCCCCGTCTGCTCAGTACTGGTCAGAACTGCGCAGACGGGGAAGGGTAAGGAGGGGGGCTGAGGGGGGCTCTCTGGGGGCTCTCTCCCTCTCCCATCGGGGGGCTGCAAAGGCACAGCAGCCCCCCGATGGGAGAGGGAGGGAGCTCCCTGCGCTGTTAACCTTTTCCATACAGCGGTCCGTACGGACCGCTGTATGGAAAGGGTTAAACGGCTGACATCGCATCGCAGATGTCAGCCGTTTATACC
Source organism: Bufo bufo (assembly GCF_905171765.1). Taxonomy (NCBI): domain Eukaryota; kingdom Metazoa; phylum Chordata; class Amphibia; order Anura; family Bufonidae; genus Bufo; species Bufo bufo. The sequence goes on along the minus strand of NC_053395.1, from coordinate 106,178,026 downwards.
AGGGTGCCAGCAATGTGCTGGCACCCTGGTATACCCACTAGACACCAACGATCATTCAAGGGGAGGCGGGCGGGGGATCGCGATCCCGCCTGCCGCACCGGCCGCCTCCCGCACCTTACCGCACCTCCGCACCGCCTGCGACACCCCCCCTGCACCACCCGCCCACATATCACTCAGGGGTGCAGGGGGGGTGAAAAAGCTTTATTTTAGACATTCTAAAGTTTCTGATCCCCGCGGTCAGGGACCGCGGGGATCAGAAACTGCAGAAAGCGCTACAAACCGCAGGTCTGAATTGACCTGCGGTTTGCAGCGATCGCCGACATGGGGGGGGGTCACAGGACCCCCCTCCGCATTGACCCAAGGTGCCCGGCTGTGTGTGACAGCCGGGATCTCAGCGCTGTCACCATGTCTGCAGACATGGTGACAGTTTATGCCATGACGTGTATACTCATCATGGCGCGCTAAGTAGCAGTGCTCCATGACGAGTATACTCGTCATAGGTCGGGAATATTTTCACACTATCTCCTTCTCTGATCGCTTCCCTGACAGGAATTGGGGCGATCAGAGAAGGAGAAGCACATAGTCCCTCCCTAACCCCCCCTTACCTGCCCCGATGCGCTGCGATTGGTCCCTCTGCAGTAATGGACCAATCACAGCGATCGCGGGCGGGTCAGAGCGCCTATACAGTGCCTGCCGGCTTCTCTGGTTGCCTAGCAACCCCAGCACGCCGGCTTCACTGAAGCTTCAGCACTTCGCTCCCTGCGCTGACAGTGAAAGCCGATCACGTACATGCACGTGGGGATGCGGTGAGGCACCACATTCCCCCACGTACATGTACGTGATGTTGCGTGAAGGGGTTAATGACCAGGCCACTTTTTACACTTCTGCACTGCACTACACTACTTTCACCGTTTATTGCTCGGTCATGCAACTTACCACCCAAATGAATTTTACCTCCTTTTCTTCTCACTAATAGAGCTTTCATTTGGTGGTATTTCATTACTGCTGACATTTTTACTTTTTTTGTTATTAATCGAAATTTAACTAAATTTTTGCAAAAAAATGACTTACTTTCAGTTGGAAAAATTTTCAAATAAAACGACATCCATATATACATTTTTCTCTAAATTTATTGTTCTACATGTCATTGATAAAAAAAAATGTTTGGGTAAAAAAAAAAAAAAAATGTTTGGGTAAAAAAAAATAAAAAATGGTTTGGGTAAAAGTTATAGCGTTTACAAACCTATGGTACAAAAATATGAATTTCCGCTTTTTGAAGCAGCTCTGACTTTCTGAGCACCTGTCATGTTTCCTGAGGTTCTACAATGCCCAGACAGTAGAAAAACCCCACAAATAACCCCATTTCGGAAAGTACACACCCTAAGGTATTCGCTGATGGGCATAGTGAGTTCATAGAACTTTTTATTTTTTGTCACAAGTTAGCGGAAAATGATGATTATTTTTTTTTTCCGTACAAAGTCTCATATTCCACTAACTTGTGACAAAAAATAAAAACTTCCATGAACTCACTATGCCCATTACAAAATACCTTGGGGTGTCTTCTTTCCAAAATGGGGTCACTTGTGGGGTAGTTATACTGCCCTAGCATTTTAGGGGCCCTAATGTGTGGGAAGTAGTTTGAAATCAAAATGTGTAAAAAATGCCCTGTGAAATCTGAAAGGTGCTCTTTGGAATGTGGGCCACCTAGGCTGCAAAAAAGTGTCACACATCTTTTATCGCCGTACTCAGAAGAAGTAGGACAATGTGTTTTGGGGTGTCTTTTTACATATACCCATGCTGGGTGAGATCTCGGCAAAAGACAACTTTTCCCATTTTTTTATACAAAGTTGGCATTTGACCAAGAAATTTATCTCACCCAGCATGGGTATATGTAAAATGACACCCCAAAACACATTCCCCAACTTCTCCTGAGTACGGCGATACCACATGTGTGACACTTTTTTGCTGCCTAGATGCGCAAAGGGGCCCAAATTCCTTTTAGGAGGGCATTTTTAGACATTTGGATCCCAGACTTCCTCTCACGCTTTAGGGCCCCTAAAATGCCAGGGCAGTATAAATACCCCACAAGTGACCCCATTTTGGAAAGAAGACACCCCAAGGTATTCAATGAGGGGCATGGCGAGTTCATAGAATTTTTTTTTTTTGGCACAAGTTAGCGGAAATTTTTTATTTATTTTTTTCTCACAAAGTCTCCCTTTCCGCTAACTTGGGACAAAAATTTCAATCTTTCATGGACTCAATAAGCCCCTCAGCGAATACCTTGGGGTGTCTTCTTTCCAAAATGGGGTCATTTGTGGGGTGTTTGTACTGCCCTGGCATTTTAGGAGCCCTAAAGCGTGAGAAAAAGTCTGGAATAGAAATAGAAAATAGAAAATTTTACGCATTTGGATTCCGTGAGGGGTATGGTGAGTTCATGTGAGATTTTATTTTTTGACACAAGTTAGTGGAATATGAGACTTTGTAAGAAAAAAACAAAAAAATAAATAAATAAATTTCCGCTAACTTGTGCCAAACAAAATGTCTGAATGGAGCCTTACAGGGGGGTGATCAATGACAGGGGGGTGATCAGGGAGTCTATATGGGGTGATCACCCCCCTGTAAGGCTCCATTCAGACGTCCGTATGTGTTTTGCGGATCCGATCCGTGGATCCGTAAAACACATACGGACGTCTGAATGGAGCCTTACAGGGGGGTGATCAATGACGGGGGGTGATCAGGGAGTCTATATGGGATGATCACCCCTCTGTAAGGCTCCATTCAGACGTCCGTATGTGTTTTGCGGATCCGATCCGTGGATCCGTAAAACACATACGGACGTCTGAATGGAGCCTTACAGGGGGGTGATCAATGACAGGGGGGTGATCAGGGAGTCTATATGGGGTGATCACCCCCCCTGTCATTGATCACCCCCCTGTAAGGCTCCATTCAGATGTCCGTATGTGTTTTGCGGATCCGATCCATGGATCCGTGGATCCGTAAAACGCATACGGACGTCTGAATGGAGCCTTACAGGGGGTGATCATCCCATATAGACTCCCTGATCACCCCCCTGTAAGGCTCCATTCAGACGTCCGTATGTGTTTTGCGGATCCGATCCATGGATCCGCAAAACACATACGGACGTCTGAATGGAGCCTTACAGGGGGGTGATCAATGACAGGGGGTGATCACCCCATATAGACTCCCTGATCACCCCCTGTCATTGATCACCCCCCTGTAAGGCTCCATTCAGACGTCCGTATGTGTTTTGCGGATCCGATCCATGGATCCGTGGATCCGCAAAACACATACGGACGTCTGAATGGAGCCTTACAGGGGGTGATCAATGACAGGGGGTGATCAGGGAGTCTATATGGGGTGATCACCCCCCTGTCATTGATCACCCCCCTGTAAGGCTCCATTCAGACGTCCGTATGTGTTTTGCGGATCCGATCCATGGATCCGTGGATCCGTAAAACACAAATATGGACATCTGAATGGAGCCTTACAGGGGCGTGATCAATGACAGGGGGGTGATCAGGGAGTCTATATAGGGTGATCAGGGGTTAATAAGGGGTTAATAAGTGACGGGGGGGGGGGTGTAGTGTAGTGGTGTTTGGTGCTACTTATTACTGAGCTGCCTGTGTCCTCTGGTGGTCGATCCAAGCAAAAGGGACCACCAGAGGACCAGGTAGCAGGTATATTAGACGCTGTTATCAAAACAGCGTCTAATATACCTGTTAGGGGTTAAAAAAAATAAAAATCACATCTACAGCCTGCCAGCGAACGATTGCCGCTGGCAGGCTGCAGATCCACTCGCTTACCTTCCGATCCTGTGAACGCGCGCGTTCACAGGAAATCTTGCATCTCGCGAGATGACGCATAGATGCGTGACTCTGCCTGAGACTGCCGCCTCCGGAACGCGATCCTGCGTTAGGCGGTCCGGAGGCGGTTAAAATCATATAATGTGATTTTCTTTTTAAATTCTGTCTCTCACAGTCAAAGTGTACCTACCATAAAAATTACAGACCTCTATTATTTGTAGATGGATAAACTTGCAAAAACGTCAGTGTATCAAATACTTATTTGCCCCATTGTATGTGGTAAGATTGTAATTGTACTGGCCCGGAGAATTAAAGTAACAAGGTCAGTTTTACCACATAGAGAATGCTGTAAAATCAAAGCCCATAAAACTGTGTCAATCGTTTTTCTTTTATAATGCCACCCCATTCCAATTCCCACTACATTGTATGTTGTGCAATTAGAAAGTACAACTTGTCCCGCAAAAATCAAGCCCTAATATGGCTATGTGAGTGGAAAAATAAAAAAAGTTATGGTTCTGGGAAGGCAAAAAAAATGGAAAAATCCCCTCCTCTCCTAGGTCTTTTAACCTGTTCCAGTACCTGGAACCTCAATTGAGCAATCCCATGTTTGCACTGATCAAAATGAAATGGGATAGGTAACATTAAATTCTTAGTGCGAATAGTAGATTTATTTTTCCCAATACGATCCCTAATCGTTTGTGTGGTCTCTCCAATGTATAATAAGCCACAGGTACATTTTATCAAATAAATCACATTGGTGGATTCACATGTGAAAAAACCTTCAATTGCAAAGGGTCGCCCACTATGTGGATGATAAAATGTAGAGCCTCTAATTATATGGGAACATTGGGAACAGTGCAAACATGGGAATGTGCCCTTACGTTGATTTGCTAACACCATTTGTTTTACCGTCTTTTTTGTGCTCCCAATATCAGAGTGTACAAGTTTATCCCTATAACTAGGATTCTTCTGGTTACATATCAAGGGAGGATTTTTAAACTCTTCTATGGTAGGCTAAGCCTTCTCCAACAAGTGCCAGTGTCTACGTATAATATTATCCAATTTCTGGTTATAGGGATGAAACTTATGTACAAGTGCCACTCTAGATAATTTGGTTTTAGCTGATTTATCAGGATTAGTAAGTTCTCTTCTAGTTGGACTCAAAATTAAATGGGGGTAACCCCTTTGTTCAAATCTATGAGTCATCTCATTAATCCTGATAAGCTGCATGTCAGGGTCAGACACAATTCGCTGTACTCGCTGATAGTGGGATTTCGGGATAGCCCTCTTTAATGCTGGTGGGTGAGAACTTGAGAAATGAAGAATGCTGTTCCTGTCCGTATCCTTTCTAAACAGATCTGTGGATAGCATACCGCATTGATCCTTTTCTACCATCGTATCAAGAAAGCTCACTTTATGGTTGTCATAGACTAATGTGAATTTTAACCCTTCAAGTGCATGGTTCAAGTGATTGAGGAATAACAGGGTCTCTTGTGACCCCGCCCATATGCAAAAAATGTCATCAATAAATCTCTTCCAAACGAGGACATTATTTAGATACCAACTGGTATTATATACATGTAAATCCTCAAATTGTGACATATATGCATTTGCATAGGGCGGGGCCACATTCGACCCCATCGCGGTCCCCCGATTAGGACTTTAAATAAGGCACCCGCTTGCATGAGCAGAGGGCACCCAGGTCTAATGTATGTGAGCTATGATAATGTTGATCACATGCATTTAGCCCTTCAGATGCTGTGGTCAAATGTGACCACAAATTCTTTGCAACTCATGATAAACAACAATGCACCGATTTGAGGATTGACCCAGATGAGCTACAAGATGTACGCCTATTAGCGGATCTTATGGAAGAGGAGAAAGAGGCCCTTCACTACCCTAAAACTCTCATCCACTAAGAACCCACCAATTGGTGACAATACACCCATGGATATATTCCTAAAAATAGCAATTGATCAATTGCGAGCAATGGAGGGATGTAGGGTTGGGCTGGTCAAACCTTTCCAGGTCAGAAACAGAGGCCTTATTATCCCTTGAGCGTGACCCCTCAATTGTCATAAAACCAGCTGATGGGGGGGGGACATCGCTATTATGGGATGGGAACAATATCGAATTATGTGTTTGAACATCTTAAAAGATAGTCACTGTTACAGAGTCCTGGGGTCGAATCCTACCGCCAGCTTTTTAAAGGAACTAAAAGGACATCCTTACCATGGCACGGGGCGAAAAACTTATCAGTGAGGCAGAATTTCTCTATTTGTGTCCTAAACATCCAGTGGTCCCTTGCTTTTACAGTCTTCCCAAGATACACATGGGGTTAACTCCTCTAAATGGTAGACCCATTGTATCTGGGGTGGGGAGCCTCATACAGGGCATCAGCACATATGTGGATGAAGTTCTGCGACCTTTTGTGTTGGCTCTCCCATCCTATGTGAGAGACAGTATGGATGTGATCAAAAAGCTGGAGGGTACGAACTGTATGCTATTGAAAGTAATTTGGAAACTTAATAAAAATTATATTTAAAAAAAAAAAAAAAGCTGGAGGGTATCCGGATTGACAATCATACCTGTTTGGCCAGCCTAGATGTGGAGGCGCTCTACAGCTCCATACCTCAGGACAAGGGGTGTGGAGTGGTAGTGGCCTTCCCGCAGGAGCGATGCACACATCTGTGGTGACTTAATGCATTTGTGTTAGAATTACTTCAATTCATTCTTGAACACCATGTGTTTTTATTTGACCACCAGTTTTACCACCAGCTCCATGTGCAGTCCATGCGCACAAACTTTTGCCAATCTCTACCTGGGCTGGTGTTGAACGGAAGGTGGTCTTTGCGGACAACGCCAATAGATGGGCAGAACACAGTGTGTGGCTGTGCTTCATTGACGAGGTGCTGATTATTTGGTCGGGAAGCTCTGTGGCATTTGAGGAATTTGTGAAGGACCTAAATGAGAATAATTTGGGCCTTCATTTTACATCAGAAATCCACAGGGATAAAATCACTTCCTAGACCTGACGATCTTTAGGGACACTGAGGGTAACCTAAATACAAGATTATTTCGAAAAGATACCGCTACAGTCTGTTACAATGGGACAGCTGCCACCCTTCAGACCTTAAAAGAGGAATCCCTAAAGGACAATATCTGAGGATGCACCGGAATTGTTCTAGGTTAGCGGACTATAGGGTGGCAGCAAAGGACCTCCAGAATCGATTTCAAAATAGGGGTTACCCAGATACGCAAAAATGCGTATCAACACTCTTTGTCGGTAAACCGTGATACATTGTTACAACCACTTATTAAGGAAAACATGGATTAGCAAATCCGCATTGTCGCCACATTTGATGAAGCCCACGAAAATGTACGGATGTCCTCACCCAGTACTGGGGGATTTTACAATCTGACCCAGACGTGGGGCATCTGGTGGGCGCTACCCCGTCTAAGGGACAGGTTAGTCCATAGCTTCCAACAAGCTCCACAACACACTACATGGCTGAATAGTCAGCCGAATGGAAATTTTCGCTGTGGAAGCTGTGTAGCTTCATGACCAGAGTGACACAGAAGACGTTTACAATACTCATTTATCAACTGCAAAACGAGGGCGGTAATCTATCTAGCGACATGCATTTGTGATCTTTATTAATTTTTAAATAAAAGTCAATACACCCTTATCTATTCAAAAATCAGAAATGAATATGAAAAGAAAATCAAAATCAAAAAGTAAGGTCTTATGGTGGAACCCTATGGAGGCTAGTGGGGAAGGGATAGAGCAGGTTTGTTGGGCCTATAGGGAAGAAAGTCCCTGAATCTGGCCCTGATGTAGAAATTCCTACCTATATACGGAATAGCCGCCCTGATAAGGGCGATCCCGTGTCTCGTGCCTCCTAGTGACCCTGAAGGACCCTAGCGGGGAAGAATGAACAGAGGATGATAACCCTGATCAGAGACCTATACTAAAGTACACAAAATAATAAATAGAACAACAAAAGTACCCAAAAATAAGTGACAGTGAATATCCAAGAGAAAAAGTGAATATATAAGATAATAGAGATGTTCAATACCGTCCCTACGCGTTTCGCCTGGTTGTTGTCAGGCTCATCGGGGGACAAAATTGATCATACAATACCCGACACCAAGGTACTTAAGGTAATATTATATACAAGTAGATTAATTTATTTTGATTTTTAGTTTAAGGCTTTATTGAGCTATTTTAGATTTTAAATAAAATCATAGAAGCCAATGGCTCTGATGAATACGTTTACACCTGTCAGTAAGATGACTAATTATTCAATCAAAGGGATTCCTATGTAGCCAGTAGTGGATCGGGAGATAAGGGTCCAGATAGATGAAATATAGAGACCTCTATATCTCAAGAAATCCAGGAGGTGGCTACGTGGTGGTACAACAATTTATATATACACGTGTGGTCCGCATGAGGAGATCCGCATAGAGGATTATAAGTTTGTTACATTATAATAAAGACACCACTAGAGGGGTCTGAGAGATAATGTCATAAAAGTACACCATGGCATAGACATATATAATCGATGTTCAGCAAGTACCCCAGAAAATATCTATATGAATGATAACAATATATTACAGCGAAACAACAGGCAGATAATGCTGTTAAGACAGGTGGTACTTGCGTTCCCTAAAGAGGAGTTAGGGAGCCATATGTTGAGTCCATAGATTAGGAGGCCTGGGTCTGAGGTGGCATCGAGGTGGCGCTGGTGATGTTCGGCAGGTACTTGCTGAACATCGATTATATATGTCTATGCCATGGTGTACTTTTATGACATTATCTCTCAGACCCCTCTAGTGGTGTCTTTATTATAATGTAACAAACTTATAATCCTCTATGCGGATCTCCTCATGCGGAACACACATGTGTATATATAAATTGTTGTACCGCCACGTAGCCACCTCCTGGATTTCTTGAGATATAGAGGTCTCTATATTTCATCTATCTGGACCCTTATCTCCCGATCCACTACTGGCTACATAGGAATCCCTTTGATTGAATAATTAGTCATCTTACTGACAGGTGTAAACGTACTCATCAGAGCCATTGGCTTCTATGATTTTATTTAAAATCTAAAATAGCTCAATAAAGCCTTAAACTAAAAATCTAAATAAATTAATCTACTTGTATATAATATTACCTTAAGTACCTTGGTGTCGGGTATTCTATGATCAATTTTGTCCCCCGATGAGCCTGACAACAACCAGGCGAAACGCGTAGGGACGGTATTGAACATCTCTATTATCTTATATATTCACTTTTTCTCTTGGATATTCACTGTCACTTATTTTTGGGTACTTTTGTTGTTCTATTTATTATTTTGTGTACTTTAGTATAGGTCTCTGATCAGGGTTATCATCCTCTGTTCATCCTTCCCCGCTAGGGTCCTTCAGGGTCACTAGGAGGCACGAGACACGGGATCGCCCTTATCAGGGCGGCTATTCCGTATATAGGTAGGAATTTCTACATCAGGGCCAGATTCAGGGACTTTCTTCCCTATAGGCCCAACAAACCTGCTCTATCCCTTCCCCACTAGCCTCCATAGGGTTCCACCATAAGACCTTACTTTTTGATTTTGATTTTCTTTTCATATTCATTTCTGATTTTTGAATAGATAAGGGTGTATTGACTTTTATTTAAAAATTTATAAAAGGTTATATTTTAGAATGGTGGTAATTCTGTGACTAATTGTAATACAACCTCATTCTACTATAGATTCCCCTGAACAGGATTATGTTCAAACTGTGAAAGACATGCATTTGTGGCCTACAATATGTAGGTAAGACCACACGTGAATTTCGGCAACGGATAGGTGAACATCTTAATGATATCCAAAAAGAGGCAGACACTCCCATTGCACGCCATGTCTGTACCACCCATGATGGAAGGGTGGATGCTGTCAAATTTCAGGGCATCGAGGTGGTTAGGAAACTGCAGAGGGGGAAGGGGAGACTTTGATAAAAAAAAAAAGAGCATTACAAAAGGAAGCAGAATGGACATTCAGGCTGCGAACGGTAAGGCCTCATGCACACAACCGTTGTGTGCATCCGTGGCCGTTGTTCCGTTTTCCGTGATTTTCTGCGGACCCATTGACTTTCTATGGGTCCGCTGAAAACTCGGAAAATGCACCGTTGTTCATCCGCGGCCGTGATCCGTGTTTCCTGTCCGTCAAAAAAATAGGACCTGTCCTATTTTTTTGACGGACAACGGTTCACGGACCCATTCAAGTCAATGGGTCCGTGAAAAAACACGGATGCACACAAGATTGGCATCCGCGTCTGTGATCCGTGGTCGTAGGCTACTTTCACACAGATGAGATCCGTCTGCATAAAAGCTTTTTCAGAGCTGAGTTTTCCCTTCGTGAAAACTCAGATCCGACAGTATATTCTAATACAGAGGCATTCCCATAGTGATGGGGACGCTCAAGTTAGAATATACTACGAACTGTGTACATGACTGCCCCCTGCTGCCTGGCAGCACCCAATCTCTTACAGGGGGCTGTGATCCGCACAATTAACCCCTCAGGTGCCGGACCTGAGGGGTTAATTGTGCGTATCATAGCCCCCTGTAAGAGATCAGGTGCTGCTAGGCAGGAGGGGGCACACCCCCCTCCCTCCCCAGTTTTAAATTCATTGGTGGCCAGTGGGCCCCCCTCCCTCCCCTGTATTACTGTACATTCATTGGTGGCCAGTGGGCCCCCCCTCCCTCCCCGTCCCAATTAAAATCCCCCCCCCCCCATCATTACTGGCAGCGGAGAGTTCCGATCGGAGTCCCAGTTTAATCGCTGGGACTCTGATCAGTAACCATGGCAACCAGGACGCTACTGCAGTCCTGGTTGCCATGGTTAGTTAGCAATTTTAGATGCATTATACTTACCTTCGCTGTCTGTGACCGGCCGGGCGCTCCTCCTACTGGTAAGTGAAAGGTCTGTGCGGCGCATTGCTCATAGCACAGACCTGTCACTTACCAGTAGGAGGAGCGCCCGGCTGTTTTTTTTTTTACTTTATTTGGGGAAAATTACGTTTTTGTTTATTTTTACTTGAAACTTTTCATTGGAGGGGGGGGGGGACTTAATTTTTTCAACTTTTTTTTTTCACTTTATTTTTTGTCCCACTTTGGGACTTTAACTTTTGGGGGTCTAATCCCCTTTACAATGCATTCCAATACTCCTGTATTGGAATGCATTGGCTGTATGAGTAATACTGTGTGTATTACTCATACAGCTTCCGGCCTGTGAGATCCAGGGGGCTGGATTTCACAGGCACATCACAGGAAGGCAGCGGCAATGCCTCAGGAAGGCATCGCGCTGCCTTCCATGCCATCGGGTCCCCCCTACAGCCGCATGGGGACCCGATGGCACTGCCGCATAAAAGTAACCCCCCCCCCCCTTCCCCCGGCGTTGTGACAGGATGCCCGCTGAATGATTTCAGCGGACATCCTGTTGCGATTAAACCCCGCCGCGCTGAAATGCCGTTTTAAAGTTAGGACGTACCGGTACGTCCTGGGTCCTTAAGGACTCGGCGAACATGGCGTACCGGTACGTCCTAAGTCCCTAAGAGGTTAAACAGCTGATGTCGGCGGCCGTATTCACGGCCACCCTAGCGCCGATGCCACCGCCTGAACACATGTGGCGGACGGTTCTTTGTTTGTTTGTCCTACAATATGACTCTTTGCTCCTGATGAGCTGTATATTAGCGAAACGCGTCGAGCATGTAGGAAGAGTTAGGATATAGACAGTATACTTACATTTAGCTGGGTAGATTGCAGTCATATGCTGGGCAGAATATACTGAGTTACACGTATTGAGGAGGGGTGATAGACGAGAGATTTGCTCCCTGAGAGATATGTCCATAGGGTTGCAATTGTGCCCCCTATCGTAAACTCAGAGTAGCCTGGCAGTAAGATTATAATGTTGCGCAATTTCAAAATAGCAGCTGCTCCCCCTGTATTTACATATGAGATAATACGGTGGAACAGCAGGCTAGAAGTGGGTACACCTTGGTGCAGCACCACATTCAGTGCTGTGGTAGGGTAATAGTGGCCCACAGTGCTACAGCAGCACGCTTACTATCTTTCTGTGTGTTGTATGGTGAATATATAGGCCCTTCCTATTTTTAATACTTACCTTAATAAAAGTTGAAGTTTTATCTTCTTTTTTTCCCAACGTTTCACAGTACAGTTAGCAGTGTTTATTTCTGAAACGTAATCCCCCTTTAACCTTTTCAGTGAATTCAATTAAAAAGGGAACACCCAGTTCCTCCTTCAGTGTTGATTCTAGAGTAGATTAGTAACAGCCGTACAAATGCAATTTTATTACAAGCAGGAGACTCCATTATATGCATTACTTCTTTACTGGACTCCAATCAACAGCAAAGTTTAAATAAAGATATGAAGATTTTTTTTTTAAGAAACATGCAGTGAGGTACACTGGCAGCCAATCACAACACAGCATAGGATATATAAGCTCCTGTAATATGCAAATCACCCTCTTTCTTTGCTGTTGACTCCAGCTAAGTGTACAGTTTTTTGTCTTGTGTGACAGGATATTTATATTCACCCCCATAGATATTTACCATATATAGCTACTACCACGATACCCCACGGTTTCCTATAGTAAAGTGGTCCTTGTTTTGGGTTATCACCCAACTCTCATACACTTCCCCTTAGTGTTAGGATTTTACTTTACCACTTCCCCGCTACGGTCCTCTGGTGGTTTACTCCTCTCCCTCCGGCGAGTCTGCGTCTTCTCCCCCTGAGAGGACGCTGCTCTCCACTGTGTGCGAGCGAAAGCGAACGCTGGTCATCAGCTGTGCTTCGCTGCACACAATCTCCTCACTACATCAGGCTCAGCACTGAAGAGATTCTCCCGCCGAGTTTCAGCTCTCTGCTCAATTTACCGGCCCTCCGGCGCCATCTTCTGCCTTCCGGTTGTATTACCACAAGTATCCCTTCATATAACAGTTATAGTTTTATATATAGTGGTTTTGCATATCTTATGTGCATTCTGCCTCTCCTAATCACCTCATACTAATTAGTAAGTCTTTTTTCTGCTAGTAGTGCATTTTTCTAGAGCTCCTATCCCATATTAAGAAAGAATGATGGAAGCGAGCACTCACTCTATGGCAATTACTCAGATTTAATGATTAAAAATAAGTTAAAATATTATAATTCAATATACAATTATTATAAAAAACAATAAGATTAAATGGTCGACCATCTGTATGACACTATTAGGAATGTCGCAAATATCATTCAATATAATTCATGGAAGAAATAATAACTAAGCATAAATAGTTCTCCAATAGTAGCATGGTGGAAAATAGTGGTGAAACAATTAGGTAACAGAAAAATTCATAGTGATAAAAAAGTTGGTTCTTCCTGGGATCAGGATAGTGAACTAATAATAATGTCCATAAAGTGAAAAAATAAGTGAGTAAAGGCGTGTTAGCCTGCAAAAATAGTTCAGAAAAAAGAAGAAAGGGACACCTGTTGGAGCCCTGCACACTCGTGTACACTAATATGCTTGTAATCCTTCTTATGGCAGATATAAACGTCCGGATCAATGCATCAGTTCATATACTGAGCCGCATCAAACACACTTACCTCTAAATAGAGGATGATCTTTGCTAAGGAATAAGATGTTTGGGGTGATTTAAGCACATTATTATATGCTTAAAATAGGAGGAGGTTAGGAGTGTCGGATATGACCACTGAGGAAGGGATTGGAATCATCCCGAAAACGCGTCTGGGATATCAGACACTCTGCTGAAACCTCCATTGAAGGAACTTTTGCATGGCCATGCTACAAAGAGAAACTATTAAACCAAAGAAGGCAACTTTGTCACAATTGAATCGCCCCAAACATCTGAGTGAGTACAGAGACCGGACGAAAGTCCCACTCATAACATCGCGAGATCGGGCTATATTGTCAGAGCCTGCAAGCTGTGAAGACGGAGCGGCGTCTCCAGCACATGTCTTGCAGCGTACCAAGGAAGAGATCTCCAAATAGAATATTATAGGAGGTAAGACAACTTATTCCTTAGCAAAGATCATCCTCTATTTAGAGGTAAGAGCCGAGCCGATACCATAGACTGTTTATACGAACGAATCATCTAACAGCTGAACGGCTAGAGTGTTTGATGCGGCTTAGTATATGAACTGATGCATTGATCCGGACGTTTATATCTGCCATAGGAAGGATTACAAGCATATTAGTGTACACGAGTGTGCAGGGCTCCAACAGGTGTCCCTTTCTTCTTTTTTCTGAACTATTTTTGCAGGCTAACACGCCTTTACTCACTTATTTTTTCACTTTATGGACATTATTATTAGTTCACTATCCTGATCCCAGGAAGAACTTTTTTATCACTATGAATTTTTTCTATCACTAGGAAGTTTTCTGTTACCTAATTGTTTCACCACTATTTTTCCACCATGCTACTATTGGAGAACTATTTATGCTTAGTTATTATTTCTTCCATGAATTATATTGAATGATATTTGCGACATTCCTAATAGTGTCATACAGATGGTCGACCATTTAATCTTATTGTTTTTTATAATAATTGTATATTGAATTGTAATATTTTAACTTATTTTTAATCATTAAATCTGAGTAATTGCCATAGAGTGAGTGCTCGCTTCCATCATTCTTTCTACATATTTCTACATTGAGGTGGGGTGTCCTCAATTTTTATTTTTTGTTGCACCGTACCACCCGTTAACAGCAGTGAGCCACTTCATCCAATTAACCTATCCCATATTACACACAGAATTTTGTGATATGTTACATTATTGGAATTATTTTATTCCTTGACAATTGTTCATATATTCCTCATGGCTGAGGGAAATGCTGAAGCAGCCTCAGACCCTCAGGGTCTTGAATTTTAGGACGGAAATGTAATCCAGTCTCTGATGGAACAAACCATACAAAAGCCTGTTCACGCTGCATTAAACTCTGCTATGTCATCTGTGCACAAGGTTATTAATAAATCTGTGGCCCAAGCCACATCTTATTCCGCCACTCTGAATTTACCTCAAGAGATTCCGGACACTTCGTCGGCCCGTAGAGATTCCGGATAAGTCGGCCCGTAGCAAATTGCGGGCAGAGTGCCCTAGACCCCCTTTACAATCAAAAGTGGCAAACACCCCTGACTTAGATCCAACTTTGGTGAAGTATTTAGCCAAAATCGGGGGAAAAACCCCAAGAAAGGTGTGGACCCCAGGGCCATTCAAGATCGATTTTTGGATTTACTAGGCCCCTTAACAAAAATCCTAGATTTAACAGAGGAAGCCACAATTTCAGATGCCCCTATAGATTTACCAGTTCTAAAAGGCTGGGCACAAAGAGCGGTGTGTTTATTTGGCAATATTAATGCCTCCATTTGCATGGAAAGAAAACATAGTATTCTAATGAAGTTGGACCCTCAGTAACACCCCATCAGATGGCTACCTTTTTGGGGATTCCTTTATTAAGGAGTTAAACAGATACGTAGGATTGTTTTCATCACTTGACAAAGCACAATCCTCCATGAAAAAAAGTTTTCCAGGGTCGTGTTTTTGGGAGGGCTGGGAAAAAGAAGAGGCCGATTTCCCAGCCGCCTGACACAAAAATCAATACCCAAGAGGCCTTACCCGAGCGGACAGATATCCAGCTCCATCCCACTCATTCAACCCAACACCCTTTTTTCCCGTAAGGGGCCGACCCTGGAGGGCAAGAGGCCAAAGAGGTTTTCCGAGAACCAGACCCTCGGCAGGTGAGTGTCCCCAGCCAGTATTTTTCACAAATACCCCTAGGGGGCAGGATAAAACATTTTTCCCACGTTTGGTCTCTGATTACATCAGACTCATGGGTCTTAAATACAGCCTCAGGATATCAAATAGAATTCCTATTTCCACCAATACAAACACACTCACCTCATCCAATAACATTCTCAGAGTCAGACCGCACACTAGTTCAACTAGAAATAGAGGAACTCTATTCCAAGGGCACTATTATTCCAATACCCTCAGAATCCCCAGGATTTGAAAGCAATCTATCTAGTGAAAAAGAGATGGCGGTCACAGACCAGTTATCAATTTGAGATCCTCATCAATTTCGTGCTTTACCAACACTTCAAAAAATGGAGGAAATTCATCTCTTGAGAGACCTTTTGTTACCGCACAATTGACTGGCAAAAATAGATCAAGGATGCTTATCTCACAATACCTATGCATCCACTGTCCCAGCCATACCTCCAATTTGTTTGGGAAATGGCAGTTTACCAGCTTGCCTTTCGGTCTTTCCTCCGCCCCTTGGTGTTTCACCAAACTATTAAAACCAGTAGTATCTCTACTGCGGTCCCGAGGGGTTCGTCTCATAATATATAATTTACTCATTATGGCCCAATCTCTGTTCCTCATACATCTCCACATTCAGTGGACCACGACCTTGTTTACCAATCTGGGATTCCTTCTCAATCTCGAGAAATCTGTTCTAATTCCCTCTCGGGAAGTAGAATTCCTGGGTTTTCTCTTCATTCTCAGTCTCCCTCCCAGAAAGCTAAAAACCATCCGAAGAGAGATTAGGTCAGTCTTGAACAGACAGCGGATCTCACTTCGCACTTTAGCTCGGAGAGTAGGTCTGCTATCCTCTTCCATTCAAGCAATTCCCCGATCCTCTACATTATCAAGCTCTCCAACGCTTGAAAACCCGTCACCTCAGGGAAGGTTTGGGATATTCAGACAAAGTATCCCTTTCCCTGGACGCCAAAGAGGAACTCCTGCGGTGGTTGGATCACATCCAATTATGGAACGGGAAGGCCATCTTCAATTTGGTTCCAGATCTGATTCTGGAATCGGATGGCAGTTGCAGCGGATGGGGTGCCCGGTGCAGCTCCTTATCCACTGGTGGCAAATGGTCCAAAGAAGAGGCACTACTTCACATCAATTGCCTGGAACTCTTGGCAGGGTTCTTCTCCCTGAAGAGATTTGCAAGAGACAGATCGCACTGTTGCATTCTCTTGCGGATGGACAACATCTCTGCAGTACAATATGTAAATAATTCTGGCACTTTTGTCTCGACAGACATTACGCTGAAGGCAGAATATCTTCCGGGCCTTTCAAACTCAGTCGCAGATTGAAACTCTCACTTCCTAACAGACCGCAGCAGCGACTTGCGTCTAGATCATATGACACCTCGACTAACTGTGGGGCCCCCTCGAATTAGACCTTTTCGCATCTCGATTAAACAGTCAGCTTCCAAAATTATTCAGCTGGCGTCCCGACCCGGAGTCATTGGGCACAGATGCCCTCCTCCACCTGACCTTCGGGAACTTTATATGCGTTCCCCCCTTTGCCCTCATTTCGAAAGTACTGTTGTTGACCAGAACCCAGAAATCGACAAGTCTTGATAACTCCGTTCTGGCCCACTCAGGTCTTGGTTTCCTCAACTCCTGGGGATGACCATAGACTTTCCACGCTTGTTGCCAACTCATCATTCCATTCTCCTGGACCCTTACAGGAATCCTCAACCCTTAGTCTTGTCAGACCTACTTCATCTAGTAGCATGGCTCATCTCCAGTCAACAGAGTTTGATATCGGACTTTTCACACTCAGCTCAGGATATCCTCTCAGATGCTTGGTCCCCGGGTACCAGGTCTGTTTACAGATCAACCTGGAGACTTTGAGCTGATTGGTGCTTACAACGGAACGTGGATCCCGTTCACGCACCTATGGTAAAGGTCTTGAATTACCTATCAGCATCATTTGATGCTGGGAAAGCTTATCGGACGAATAACGTTTATCGTTCAGCGATTTCCTTTCATCACGCTCCGCTCCAGAATATGTCAATAGGTAAACAACCCCTTGACTCCAAGTTAATGAAAAGGTATGAAATTCCGCAGACCTTTACCCAAATATTCTACCTGGGACGTTACTTTGGTACTTAACCTTTTTGTCTCCTGGGGAGATAATAATCTCCTATCTTTAAAGCTCCTTTCTTTTAAGTGGCTGCTCTTCTATGCCTCCTCTCTTTTAAAAGAGTCTCTGAAGTCAGAACCTAAGACATATCCCAGAGGCAATTTTCCCCACAAGATGTATCATTCTCCATTTCCCGGCGTACTAAGACCAATTTTTCCTCAGTTTCTTACCCTGCCTATCCTCAAGAACATTTATGTATTGTTCATTGTCTCAAGGTCTACGAACGTAAGACTGAATCTCTTAGGCAACCAGCTCATTCCCAATTATTAATATCGTTCTGTAAACCTCACCTTCCGGTTTCATCCCCAACTCTAGCCAGGTGGATTAGGCAGTCTATGCAATTAGCAGGTATCAATACCTCCATATTCGGGGCTCATTCCGTTCAGGGTGCCTCGTCTACAAAGGTTAGGCAGGCTGGTGCCTCTCCATCTGACATTAAGGCGGCCGACTAGTCGTCAGAATCCACATTTAAAACATTCTACTTTCGACCCGAACCTCATACTTCCATGTTCTTAAGCTAATCACATATAGAGTTCAAGTTATTACTCATGTATTGTATTAGCTTTAAACATGTATTTAATGGAGTCTCCTGCTTGTAATAAAGTTGGAGATTTTCCTAGCCGCTTGTGCAGGTAAATATGGATTTTATTAAAGACAGGAGACTAACATTATCCCACCCTATAACCCACCCTGTTTCTGTCCTCTTCTAGTTTAATATTCTTCTGGGAGTCTTCAGTCGATCTCTTCCCTCGACATGGCTCATTGAACTTTGGTTGATTTCCAGTTTTTCGTTCAGGAAAGATTGATGACATGGAAGTTTAATTTCTGCTCGTTTACATTAAAGAAAGAGGATGCTTTGCATATTACAGGAGCTTATATATCCTATGCTGTGTTGTGATTGGCTGCCAGTGTACCTCACTGCATGTTTCTTTACATTTTTTTCTTCATATCTTTATTTAAACTTTGTTGTTGATTGGAGTCCAGTAATGAAGTAATGCATATAATGTTCATCTCCTGTCTTTAATAAAATCCATATTTTCCTGCACAAGCAGCTATGAAAATCTCCAATTCTCATAACTTTTTTTCAATGAAAGACAGAAACAAATGTCATCAATAGCGACTACCTGCTCCCTAGTAACTAGTCAGGGCAGTTTGAGAGCTTTTAAGCAGCGTATGCACATGGTATTCGGCGCAGGCGCTCAGATAAGAAGGCTCGCCTCCTCAGCACTCCCTCAGTGCGCCTGCGCCAATGACATCACCGAAAGAGAAGACGTCATCGGCGCAGGCGCACTGAGGGAGTGCTGAAGAGGCGAGCCTTCTTATCGCCGAATCAACACAGGCGCGCGATTTTTGAAATGTTGACAGGGCCAGTCGGATGAGGAGATCGCGGCTGGCCCTGTCAATCAACAGGAGGAGGGGTGGTTTTTTCAGCTGCTACCAGCAAGTAGACGCCCTACTTGCTGGTAGACAGGTAATTAGCATATTATAAAAGTATGTTTTTTTACATATCTACTAAACGAAAATTATTAATAACATAATGTATAGATATATCGCAGGATAGGGATTATAAGTACACAAAAACAAAAAAAATATGAGTTTAGTGGGGTGACAGAAGCCCTTTAAGCCCCAATCTTTTCCCCAGCCGTCCTTAATTCTAAGGTTCGCATCCCAGCGGCTGCCCGGCCCCAGGGGCCCCTGGTGGTTGCTTCGGCCCCATGGCTTCAGGGGTCCGACCAATGGTTGTCTGTCCACCTGTGCAGCTATGCTTTTGAATGACTCATATCTTTACCTGCTTGCCAGCTTATGCTATTTAGGTTTCATTTTAGTTAATGTCCGTTTATTACCTCCATTTTCTGTCACGTTTCCCTTCGTCTTTTGGGGTCATGCAGTTGAATTAATGTTGGGGGTCACCTTCCACGTCAGTCAGGTCTCGTTCCTAATGATGTTTTGCCTTGCATGTTATTCAGGCTACGTAGTTTATCTTAGGTATCGCCTGCCACATCGGTCAGGCTCATGGTTTAATTTCACCTGCACCTTATTCAGGTCACTTATTATAGTTATAATTTCTTGATTAAAAAAAAATAAAAAATAAAAAAATCGACCCCATGGCTTTGGGGGCCCGATGACGGCTTCGGCCCCATGGCTTCGGGGGCCCGATGACTGCTTCGGCCCCATGGCTTGAGGGGCCCGATGACTGTTTTCAGTTCTGCTGGGCTGATTGCCTGGTTGGTTGTGCATCTGGGCTGATTTGGCCCATATGTATCACATACATTTCGTTCAGGTCCTGCCAGAGGAGGAACAAGTAGGGTAATTCCCTCTAGCATTTCATCGTAGTCGACCATATCTTGTCAACCAGGTCCCCGCGCAAAGTCTTTGCCTTTTTACCACGATCAGGAATTCATTTTCGCCGGTATCTTCATTGCAATTGCATTCCCTCACTCATGGGAGGGCATAGACAGAATCTTGTATATTATGTCTTCGTAGCATATTGCCACACTAGCCTCAGACTCCCTACAACCACGTTGAATCAGGTTTTGGACAAGGTTCAGCATTACCTCACGGTAGAAGATTCAGATAGTAGGTCGGTCTTCGCGTCTCAAGCGTTAAAACAATTCTCAGGGGCACACAGTAGAACAACGCACGGACCACGGCTAGCAGATAGCTGTTGTCTGGGGAGCTATTCAAGGATTCTCTTCCTATCTACATAGTTATTTTTGGCCCTCATTCCTGCATAGTCTAGGCAGTTCTCCTGAGGCTAGGGCATTGCCAGTACTCCCTAGAACCAAAACTTTACCAGGTTCAGTTGGTTTTCATGATCCATTTCACAACCTATTCCCGGTCCTCCATTCCGCTTTGGGGCCGTATCCGCAATATTGAGCATCATGTCTCTGGCCTTGTCATCCACACGATGGGTTGTAGGTCTCCTTCTGGCCTTGCCTCATACACCCCAAATTTTTCACTCTAGATCCCTGTCACCTTGCAGTTGGCTTGGGGATTAGTTTGCACATGCCATTCGGGTTCCTTTTCTACCCTACTTGGCTTGGTTTTTGCCCACTTATAGGCCTACCCACGATCATGGCTTAGGGCACACAAGCAGCCATTTAGTCAGGTTAGCTAAGACACGCCTAGCTGGGTTAGGTTGTTCCCGTTGTTTCTCTCCCTAGGGTTCTTCGGATATCTCTTGGCCGTAGCCATGACCACAAGTTGGTAAGGCTGATTAGTCAATTAGTCAGCCTGCATTTGTGGGAGGGGCGGAGGCTCTTCATATACGAGCCACAGCCTCACTCACAGGCGTGTGTTCTCAGATGCCCCACCCTCCCTCCCTTCCTTATCGTCTCATTTCCACAGGGTATGCCCACTTATAGGCCTACCCACGATCATGGCGTAGGGCACACAACAAGCCATTTAGTCAGGTTAGCTAAGACACGCCTAGCTGGGTTAGGTTGTTCCCGTTGTTTCTCTCCCTAGGGTTCTTCGGATATCTCTTGGCCGTAGCCATGACCACAAGTTGGTAAGGCTGATTAGTCAATTAGTCAGTGTCACGTCTGTATGTGAGCAACAAGAGCATACACAGTGAATAAGCTACTGACCGGACCCAAACTAGGGAGGATAAAGGGTGACCCCTGTCAGACCCTAAAAGCTCTCCCTATGCTGCTAAGCACATGTCCAGATCCAAATGGTGGATCAAGACATGCCCGCGTACCTAAGGCTGATGACCACTGTAACCCCTACAATAGTGGAAGGGGCACGGCCACCGGTGCCCTGCTCAGAATATGGACGGAACCGGGGTCGCCTCGGATCCAGTCAGAAAACAAACAGAAACACACAATGTCTGCACACTTAACTGAAGGAGCTGCAGCAGCGGTGAAGACAGATCCAAAGTCAGCAGACACTATCCGAAGTACTTGCTTCAGCAGAACTCAGGTCCATAGAAAGATAACACACAAGTGAAGATACTCAAGTGAGAGATACAGCTCAAATGAAAAGTATAATCCACACCCTACAAAGGAGGAGGGGTGATTTAAAGGCAGAAAAAACAAACACAGGAGGGACAGCTGGGAGGAAGTAAAGACCTCAACACAGGGGCGGAGAAACAGAGCAGAGGGAACTCCTCCAAGCTCTAGTAGTGACATCATCACAGGGGTGGAGAAACAGAGCTGTGAGAACGTCTCAAAGCTCTGGTAGTGACAGTCAGCCTGCATTTGTGGGAGGGGCGGAGGCTCTTCATATACGAGCCACAGCCTCACTCACAGGCGTGTGTTCTCAGGTGCCCCACCCTCCCTCCCTTCCTTATCTTCTCATTTCCACAAGGTATGCCCACTTATAGGCCTACCCACGATCATGGCGAAGGGGACACAACAAGCCATTTAGTCAGGTTAGCTAAGACACGCCTAGCTGGGTTAGGTTGTTCCCGTTGTTTCTCACCCTAGGGTTCTTCGGATATCTCTTGGCCGTAGTCATGACCACAATTGAAATTTACTGAAAATAACTTGTCGTGAGTAGATAAACCAATGCATTATCATAGAAAAAAAGTAATCCATACATGGTTAGTTCGGACAGGTTGAGACTGCATCTCACTATAATAGGCTTGGGTAGGATGTTTACTCAATTTCAGTGCTCTGGTTACACTGATGTTCCTTTAACTTCAGGCTGACCCATACTGTAACGATCCAATGGGTGTGAACCCGTTGTGCCACTTACCGGTTTGACTTTTGGCCAAACTTGGGAGCGGAATCTAAGTGTTCCCCTGGTCTTCACCCTTTATCCCACTCCAAGATGCGGATGCTGGTCTTAGCTGCAGGGGAGACACCAGGTCGCTACCGCAAGAGTGGTCCTAGTTAAGTGGCAGCTGGCCGAGCAGGCCAGAATGCCCCGATGCAAGCACTGGGGATACAGGCAGATGGAGCGAGCTGTCGCTGGATGGAAGAAGCGCAGCAGCAGAGTCAGATGAAGCAGAGCTGAGTTAGTGATTAAGCAGAGCTGGAGCTGTTTAGAACAGCAGAGCTGAGTAGCTCAGGTGCAGCAGGTGTAACATGCTGAACAGCAGACAGAGGCGTGGTCGACAATCCGAATCATACACTTTAGAGCAGCGAGGTACAGGAGGATCAGGCAGAGACGAGGTCAGGATACAGGCTAAGGTCGGAAGCAGGCTAACACAGGAACTACGAGCTGGAACCTTCGCTGTAGAAAACTACAATATTGCTCAGGCATCACAGGAAGTGGGAAGCACCCTTATAAAGGTGGTGCCTGGCCGGGATTGGAGAGAAGGCGGAATCAGGGGCGTGCATGAACCCTTAAAGAAACAGGACGTGTGCGGCTCCTACAAGGTGCAACTGAAGCGGTCGCCTGCAGCGGAGAGGAGGAGCCTTGTGTGCAGTTCGACTGAGGTATATAGCAGGATGTGCTGCACGCTGGCGGCTGCCAACTGCCATTGTTACACATACTATCTCCAGGTGTAGAGTGTACTACATATACTAGACTTCTGTATTTCACACGGCAAGTATGTATACATATCTTGTCATACTTACAATTTCCATAGATTTTGTACACATTGTCCAAGAGGAATGTGGCTCCAAATACTGTAGACGATGGATAAGCAACATGGGCTACTCCTGTTCACCAAATGCTAGTAGAGTCCAACTTTAACTTAACTTCCTGCCTCCCACCTACTACTTTTTTGTGTGTCAGGGCACCAGCACCATCTAGGGCAGGCATGCTCAACCTGCTGCCCTCCAGCTGTTGCAAAACTACAACTCCCATGATTCCCTGA
Organism: Bufo bufo; assembly: GCF_905171765.1. Classification (NCBI taxonomy): domain Eukaryota; kingdom Metazoa; phylum Chordata; class Amphibia; order Anura; family Bufonidae; genus Bufo; species Bufo bufo. The sequence goes on along the minus strand of NC_053395.1, from coordinate 106,154,433 downwards.
CAGCCTATAGCCATCATCCTACAGCAGGGCATCGTGGGATTTGTAGTTTTACAACAGCTGGAGGGCCGCAGGTTGAGCATCCCTGGGGGTGACTGGTGTGTCTACCTTTAAGGTTGTTATCAGCCTGCTATATGGGAATACAGCTTAAAGAGGACCTTTCACTAGAATAAAAAATCTAAACTAAGCATACAGACATGGAGAGTGGCGCCCAGGGATCTCCCTGCATTTACTGTTATACCTGGGCCAGCGCTACAGCATGGGAGAAGGAGACGCCGGCAGGTTCAACTGGGTGGAGCCGAACATATGAAGATACTGGAGGCTATACCGGGAGAACGGAGCGGCGCCCAGGTATAACAGTAAGTGCAGGGAGATCCCTGGGCGCAGCTCTCCATGTTTGTATGCCTAGTTTAGATTTTTTATTCTAATGAAAGGTCCTCTTTAATACACAAGACATTACATCAGGTGACATTAGTTCACATTACGGGAGGCAGATGGCCGCTGGCACTCAAGCCTCCAATATGAATTTTATTTTTTATTTTTTGAGGCACCTTGCATTTTTAGATGGAAAGCCAGGTACAGACATGAAGTACAGAGCAATGTCAGGAGACATTGAAAAGCTGCTTAACTTGAAAGATTTAAGTCTGCAACCCTGTCGATTGCAGCCGGAAAATTTTAAATCCACAGAAAGTCCTCATTAACCCCTTAGTGACCACCCACACACCATTTTACGGCAGTCACCAAGCGGCCTTAGGCTGGGCTGCCGCTATTTTATGGCGGGCCAGTAGGGAAGAGGAAGCCCGGTTCTCAAATGAGAGTCGCGGCCCTGCTCTAACAGCCCGGACCGGTAGGAGTGCCGGTCCGGGCTGTTTAACACTTTACGCTCCTGCCACATGTAAAGTGCTGTGGTGTATGGGGAGGGGGCTCGTCTGCACTGGGTTCATGCAGTGAGCGGGTGGACACAAGGCGCAGTTCACAACCCAGTTGAGGATACAAAGTATTTTTTATTTTTTGATTAGCAAAGACGACGCGTTTCGGGGTACGCAGACCCCTTTATCAAGTCTAAAAAGAACACAAAATTTGATGGTATAATATGTATAAAAATACAATTAAAAATGAAAATGTGTAAATATATATATAAAAATATATAAAAATATGAATGAACGGGTCCATAAGTATAAATGGACGAATCAGTGGGTAAAATAATTTTGTTTGGTTAAAACAAAGACGAGAAAGTTGTATATGCATAAATATAAATAAATATAAGCTTGCGTATAGAGCGTGTAAAATGATATAATAATAAGGGATAAATGAATAAATACATATATGCAAACGGATGTGAATTTCTTCAAATCTGAGCAGGTGTATGTGTATGTGGTGCTGGGTGGTTCTATTTGGTTGTATGGTCTGAGTTTCGACTAGGGATGATTAATGCATAGAAAAAGAGTTTTTTCAAAAGACAAATCCCCCCTCATCCACTCATGCCAGTCCCCCTTCATTGGCCAGCCCACACCATTCATCCACCCTCTGCCTAAACATCGCAACAGCAGTCACCACTGCATCCGCCGCCCAGCAGCACCAGCTATGGGACCGCCCCCCCCCCCCCCATCACGCCCACCCATGGCCGGCCAGTCACACAGACTCCTACCCCCATCCACCGATACACTAGCCGAATTCCCCCCCCCCCTCCCCTCGGACATATACACACCCCAACATCGGCATCCACCAGCCCGTCACACGGCAGGCCAAACACCCATTCCATAGTCCGAACAACCCGGCAGCGTCCCTAGCAACATGCCCCACTCCTCCCATGTCCTCCACGCCCGCCCCCACCACCGGCTCCTATGGACCTCAGCCACACCCCCTCCAGCCCGCTGTTGCACCGCAACGCCGCCCCGCCCACCACCACAACACATACCCAGGCACTCAGGTCCGGCTCCCCACCACGCCCACCGCTCCGCCCACCGTGCCAAGCCCCGCCCCCCGCACTCAGTCCTTCCTCCACCAACAGTGATCACCGCCTACCCCCTACCACACACGCCCCGGCCACGCCCCCACCCCCGCCCTCATAACCCCTGGATAGAGCGCGCTTCTGCACACCACTGGCTACACGTGCAGAAGCGCTACCACTGGAGGACACTCACCGGCCGCATTACCAAGGTAACCACTGCTATCCCCCACATCATTGTCCACTGCTCATTGCCTATTGCAATCTGCACCCAGCCCGGATCCTAGCCTTGTATCACTCACAGTTACTCTCCCCAACCTGCTACCCATTCATGCACCCCAGCTTACTACTCCCACCTGGACCATGATACATACCATGCTACACAGCCCAACCAGTAGAATCACTTTCTCTCACCAACCCTTCACTGTATAGGAACCTCTTGCTGATCCTGTCCCTTCCATCTCTATATATCACGTCACCGCCACCCAGCAACCACTGCCACCCCCCACACCCCCAACAGACCATCACTGTTCACCATTCACTGCTCAGTGCCTATCTGCATTCTGCATCAAACCCGGATCCATGCCTTATATCACCCACAGTGACTCTCCCCATACCTGCCACCCATCCACGTCCCCCAGCAACTAATTCCCACCCGAACCATCTAACCAACCATGAAACATAGCCCAACCAGCAGAATTACATTCTCTCATCCACCCTCTCCTATACAGGAACCCCTTGCTGATTCTGTCCCTCCCATCTCTATATGTAAACGCCACCCTACTAAACATCACTTTATCACCCATCACAGCAGTGCGGACCGCCGTACACCCCCCAAATAAGGGATCTCCAACAAGAGTGACCTCCAATTAGCCTACGGTGACAAGGATACAGGTACTTATTATACAATATATGACCCATACACAGTATCTCTGACATACTCACACACCCATCTAGAAATACATTTGTCTTTTGAAAAAACTTTTTCTATGCATTAATCATCCCTAGTCGAAACTCAGACCATACAACCAAATAGAACCACCCAGCACCACATACCTGCTCAGATACACCTGCTCAGATTTGAAGAAATTCACATCCGTTTGCATATATGTATTTATTCATTTATCCCTTATTATATCATTTTACACGCTCTATACGCAAGCTTATATTTATGCATATACAACTTTCTCGTCTTTGTTTTAACCAAACAAAATTATTTTACCCACTGATTCGTCCATTTATACTTATGGACCCGTTCATTCATATTTTTATATATATATATTTACACTCATTTTCATTTTTAATTGTATTTTTATACATATTATACCATCAAATTTTGTGTTGTTCTTTTTAGACTTGATAAAGGGGTCTGCGTACCCCGAAACGCGTCGTCTTTGCTAATCAAAAAATAAAAAATACTTTGTATCCTCAACTGGGTTGTGAACTGCGCCTTGTGTCCACCCGCTCACTGCATGAACCCAGTGCAGACGAGCCCCCTCCCCATACACCACAATTCGCACCAAAGTGGCGGCTTGGCTCCCGCCCATGGTCAACTTGGACGTCAATCGGCTGCACCAACCCACATCACCCCACGATTTTACCTCCACCAGAACTGCACTACCAAAAGTACAACCTAACCAAGGTGAGTAGCAACCACTCACCCTGGCTAGGAACAAATAACAACATATCTTGTCTACCACCACCTATGAGCGCCTTCTCCCCTTTTCTCTTTGGCCATTTAATCACATGTAAAGTGCTGACAGAGGGAGCGGACTCCCTCTGTCTCCCATCGGCACCCCACAAATGAGATTGCGGTGCCGATGTGTGTGAAGGCTGGCAGGGGTCTGATGTAGGCCCCAGACCAGCCTTGAGTAATTTCCAGCATGTCTGATCCCCCTCTGCAATGCATTATCATACATCTGTATTGTAATGCATTGCCGGTTAGTGTATTAACAGGAAAAATGGGTCCGGATCCATTCCGCAACGTTGCGGAACTGATCCGGACCCATTCATTTTCAATGGGGCCGCAAAAGATGCAGACAGCACACAGTGTGCTGTCAGCATCCGCACTTCCGTTCCGCAAAAAAATAGAACATGTCCTATTCTTGTTCTCTGTCACAGACAAGAAAAGGCATTTCTATTTAAAGTGCCAGCCATGTGCAGTCCGCAAAATGCGGAACGCACATGACCAGTGTCCATGCTTTGCGGATCCGCAATTTGCAGACCGCAAAACACTTGCGGACATGTGAATGGACCCTTAGGCCCCTTTCACACGGGTGAGTTTTCCGCGCTGGTGCAATGCGCGAGTTGAACGCATTGCACCCGCACTGAATCCGGACCCATTCATTTCTATGGGGCTGTGCACATGAGCGGTGATTTTCACGCATCACCATGGTGATGGATCATGTGATGGACCATGTGATGAACGTAGTAACATCAAAGGTCCTATTCCTCACAGATGAAGACAGAAGAGATGCTGGCTGCGCGAACAAGTGGATTAAGGCGAGTTAAATTATTATATATTTTTTTTAACCCCATAAGCCTTATTTTACTTAGCATTCTGTAGTCAGAATGCTATTATTTTCCCTTAAAACCATGTTATAAGGGAAAATAATACCATCTACACAACCTTGAACCCAAACCTGAACTTCTGTGAAGAAGTTTGGGTCTGGGTATCACAGTCTGTTTTTTATCACGCGCGTGCAAAACACATTGCACCCGCGATAAAAACTGAACAACGGAACGCAATCGAAGTCCAAACTGACTGCAATTGGGTACCTACTCGCGCGGGTTTGCCGCAACGCATCCGGGCCTTATCCGGACACACTCATGTGAAAGAGGCCTTATACATTAACAGGTTGCCTAGGAGACCCAGCCTGGGGCTGGATCGCCTCAGCTTCTGTCAAAGGCAGGTCCCGATGCCTCTGCAAGGCATCGGGCTGCCTTCTCACCCATCGGGTACGCGTCACCGCAGCGGCATAGAAGGGGTTAATCTGCCAGCATCGGCCTTTAATACGATGCCAGCAGATACAGCAGGCGCCCAGCTATCAGTGACTGCCGGGCCCCTGCTCCAGTACCAGCCCGATCACCATGACGTAATAGTACGTCAAATTGCGGCAAGTCACCTGCCACTATGACATACTATTATGTCATATGTCATGAAGGGGTTAAACAGCTCAGTGAACCCTACTCCGTATGGGGCTCCGAAGCAGACAGATGGCCACTGCATGTCTAGTAACAAAGTTGCACAGGCAAAAAAGGTTTCAATTTTCGCTGCAGGATAGGAATTGAAACTCCGCTGATTGACAAGGGGTTGCCTTCTCCAATGAGCCACATTTTCTGCCTCACCGAACAGACACCCTGAAACTTTTTCTGGAAGAACACAAGCTGGTGGTAGCAGCGTTAAGGTCTTGGAATGTTTGTGCGGCGTTCTCTGGGCCCACTCATCCATGTGGAAGGCACTCTCAGCCGATTTGGCTATGAATCCTTCCTTACAGATCACATACTCCCATACATGATGATTATTGACTTCCGAGGGCGGATGGGATCTTCCAGCAAGACAATGAGACATGTCACATGGCTAGAAATGTCTGACATTCATTGGAAGAACATAACCAAGACTTCAAAAATTACCCTGGACACCTTATTCCCCAGACTTGAACCCAACTGAGCATCTGAGGGACCACCTCGATCGTCATGTTTGCTCTACAGATCCTTCCCCCACATAATTGTACTGATCCACACAATAAATTAATAATGTCATTAATACTGTACATATAAAAACAAAACCCCCAAAACAATGGCAGAATTATGTTGTTTCTTCATAGTCTGCACAAGTTTCCAGGATTAGAGAAACATGGCTACTTTCTTCCAAAAACCGCACCAAACTTATCCACAGGTTGTGTGCAGTAATGCAGCTCTGTGCCATTAACTTCAATGGACCTTAGCTGCAATACTATACACAATCCGTGGACAGGTGTGGAGTGGTTTTTGAAAAAAAGCAGCAATGTTTTTCTAATTCTGGAGAACCTCTTTAAACAATTTACCAAAGTTACACCAAAATAGTTGCATTATAAAATACAAATTGCTTCATATAAAATACTGGGGGGGGGGAAAAAGTAATGGATTTTTGAAATGCAGAGATTAAAAAATAAAGTCTCCAAATCATAAGTGACAAACTAGGGCTCTGTTCTTAGAGGTTCTCTTACTTCAGTGTAACTGTCAGCAAAGCAGGCATTTACCATGGACATTCCAGCGACAGGTGGCAGGAGATCAGTGAGACTGGCAACACGTGGTTTCATCTGACATGTTTTCCGTTTGGATCAAATGATGTCTGTGTTGTTTCTGGTGCTTGCCACATCTTCTTTCACCAGATGTGGCTATTAGGGTCATTTAACCTTCTCTATTTATAGTATGCTTTTCCCACAATGCTGTGCGGTTTATAGCTTCGGTTTGGACAGATTGTGGTTGGATCTTGGCCGAGTTCCTGGTGCTTCCATTGCTCCTTTAAAGTTAAGTCTTTCCTTTCCCTTTTGTTTGGGTTCTGTGTGTTGCATTTCCCTATTGTTTGTATTAGGCCTGAAGGAGACTCCTGTTCGTCTTTTTTGGAGGAACAGGTAGTCTCGACCCTGCCATTAGTACCAGGGTCCTATAGGGCTTGATAGGACTCTAGGTATTCCTGTGTATGAACTCCCCTACCTTTGGGGCCTGTTCATACTGGTAGTCAGTCAGGATTTTGATTAGGGTTTTCACTAGGAGGTGTCCATTTTCCTTCCCTAGTTCTCAGGCCTGATTCAATGTCCCCCCCCCCCTCCCTCCTATGCGCGGTGTGGTGTTTCACTCCCACACCGAAGCGTGACAGCATTATAGATCATCACAATACATTAGTAAGTGCCTTGTCTACATGATAAATGCCATATGCTGAAGTGACACAACCCCTTTAAAGGGATAAAGGGTTATTCTGATCAAAAATGACTGCATATTGATACAATTGTGACATGCCATCACTTCCTGTGAGGGGAAAAACCTCTTTACAAAAGAATGAAATAGCAATCATTTTAGCATATCCACAATACTTTGAATATTGTAAAATATATAATAAATACTAACTTACAGTGATAAATTTATGAACTGGTATTTTTTCTTGTCCTTCAGCAATTGTGTAGAAGAGCAAATCTTCCAAACTTGGAAGGAGCCCCTGTTTATTTTTTCTGCAAAACAATAAAAAAAATAAAAAAAAATCTATTAAAAGGAGGACACTGAATAGGTTCTATAGGTTAGAATTAACTTTGTCATTATAATTGCCATTCAAAGATATTTAAAATGACTGAAGAAAGGAGTTAAATAGAACATTTACCGAACTCTGGTTCAGTTCCAAGTACCAATCATCCCCAAAAGTGTAAATAAATAATAATAAAAAAATTGAAAGAAAAGATGGGGGGTGTCTTATGACCAATAGTGGGGATATATGTCCCTGCTTTATGTAGGTCCCTCCTAAATGAGGTCATGGCCAATCTGTCTCTGTTACCCCTTTATACTCTTGGGAGACTTTAATGCAGTCCTGGATAATCAGCTAGATACATTTAGACCCCCAAGCAGATATATTTCAGCTTTATACAAATGTACACAGGCCCATAGCTTAGTAGAACTTTGGAGATGGCAGAATGCAAATCTTAGACAATTTTCCAGGTATTCGGCTTCAGGGAACGCTATGTCCCGTATTGATCTGGCTTTCGGCAGTCCTGACTGTTTACCTATGGGGACGGCAGCGACATATTTAACACTTGGGAGACCATGTTCCACTGCAGATTATTATTACCCAGTCATTGGGTCGACCATCTACGTTGTGGAGGCTGAATTCTGTCTGATTAAAAGGTGCTCCCACTAAAGGCTCAATGCCATAAGGAAGTAGATATGTACTGGAAGGTTAATGATGGCTCTTCCAACCCTTTAAAGCAGGCATCCTCAAACTGGGGCCCTCCAGCTGTTGTAAAACTACAACAATGCTCTGCTGTAGGCTGATACCTGTAGGCTGTTCGGGCATGCTGGGAGTTGTAGTTTTGCAACAGCTGAAGGGCCGCAGTTTGAGGATGCCTGCTTTAAAGGAGTGGGAGTCATGTAAGACTGTAATGGGGGAGTTTTCATTTCAGCCATTGCAGCACACAGAGTGGAGTTAGAGCAAACTCATAGTAAGGACCCTTTCACACGGGCGACGTGAATGCGTTGCACCCGCACTGAATCCTGACCCATTCATTTCAATGGGGCTGTGTACATGAGCATTGTTTTTAATGCAGCACTTGTGCATTGCATGAAAAATCGCAGCAGGTTCTATATTCTGCGTTTTTTCACGCAACGCAGGCTCCATAGAAATGAAAGGGCTGCGTGAAGATCGCATAGCATCCGCAAGCAAGTGCGGATGCGGTGCGATTTTCACGCATGGTTGCTAGGAGATGATGTTTGTAAATAGGGATGAGCAACCCCGGACCCCATTACAGTCAATTCACTGTATTACTTTCCCTTCCCTCATGGTTATAAGGGAAAATAATAGCATTCTTTATACAGAATGCTAACTAAAATGTCCATTGAGGGGTTAAAAAATATAAAAAAATAAAAATAAAAAAAATATGTAAAAAATAAAAACTCACCTCATCCACTTGATCGTGCAGCCAGTATAGTCTTCTTTCTTCTTCCTGCAGGACCTGTGCTGAAGTCACCGCGCTCACCACGTCAACGCAGGTCCTGCTGAATGAAGATAGAAGGTCCTTCTATCTTCATTCAGCAGGACCTGCGCTGATGTCACCGTTCTCACCACGTGGTGAGCGCGATGACATCGAAGGTCCTTTTGCAGGTCCTGCAGGAAGAAGAAAGAAGACTATACCGGCTGCGCGATCAAGTGGATGAGGAGAGTTTATTTTTTTATTTTTTTAACCCCTCAATGGACATTTTAGTTAGCATTCTGTATCAAGAATGCCATTTTCCCTTATAACTATGTTAGAAGGGAAAATAATAAAATCAGAACACCTAACCCAAACCCGTGAAGAAGTTTGGGTCTGGGTACCACATTCAGTTTATCACACGTGTGCAAAACACATTGCAATTGTGTGGAAAAAAAATAAAAATTAACGGAACGCAATCGCAGACAAAACTGACTGAGATTGCGTGCCTACTCACGTGGGTTTGCCGCAATGCACCCGCAACGCATCGGACCAAATCCGTGACGCCAGTGTGAAAGAGGCCTAAGGAAGAAGCCCAACTCACTGAGGAAGAGGGGGCCTAGTATATCTCTCATCCTACTGAAGATCGCCGAGAGAGGTCACCATCTCTACAGAGATTTAATTACATCTCACCAAATATACTGAAAAACAACTTCCAGCACAAAAGCAAGCTATCTTCTCAGACGGAGATAAAAATGGGAAAGCCCTGACTTATTTAGCCAAGACGGAAACCCCTCAGATGGTGGTAGCGGCCATTAAGCCAGATTCTGGGGATATGGTGTCTAGACTGGCCAAAATCTGATCCCAATTTGCATCTTATTATACTAGGTTATACACGTCTCGCATCACTCATTCACCTGCGGGACTGAGGGATTATCTTGATAGGATCACCTTTCTGGAGCTATCTAGGGAAGACAGATCCTTGCTTGATTCCCGTATATCTTCAATGGTGATTCAGGCAGCCATACGATCAATGGCCCCCCCACAAGACCCCTGGTCCGGATGGCTTCCCTGCCAAGTGGTACAAGCTACATGTGGAGGCGTTTACAACTCGTATGTGCAAGCTATTAGCACACTCTTTAGGGAGGTACTGTCTAGGGATCGACAATACCAATATTTATCGGCCGATATTAAGGATTTTGCACATTATTGGTATCGGCATCAAACCTTGGCGATAATGCGTATAAAGCGAATACTAGTGAGCGCTTATGGAAGCTCTCACTAGTATGCATCGGGTGCCGGGAGCAGGGAAGAAGCGCAGCAAGCGCTTCCGATACTCACCCTTCCTGGCCTTCTTTGATGGGGCCCGCGCTGCACTGTCCTGACCCCGTACAGCGTCAGGACATAGTGCGCGCACTATGACCTGATGCTGCACGCTGTCAGGTGACAGTGCAGCGCGGACCGGAGAACACAGGGGAGTGCAACACCAGACCCGGAGATGAAGAGGAGCCGCAGTGCAGGAGAGGTGAGGAGTTTTTTTTATTTTATTCATCTGAGGTCTGATACATCCTCCATTGTATGCATTTTTTGCTGGGGATAGTCGTTTGCTGCGGTCCACATGCGGTGGGGCTGCTCCCCCAATGAAAAACATGCTACAGTGTTAGGGGTTGAGCAGCTCCCCCAGAATTGCCACTATATTTCTGTGTTTGTGTCTTGTTTTATATGTAGTGAATGTGCCTTTACCTGGCATTCAAACACTCTTTTGCACCTGGTAACCTCCATCACATGGTCTGATATGGGTGTGGCTTACAGTCTGGCTTTGTTCACATTGCACTGGCTGTCCTGCTAGGCGGTTGTGTGGAAGCTTGGCTGTGAGCTGGATTTTATCACCTTCAGACCGTGTTCACACCATAGTTAGCGTAGTGGTAGGACCCTTGCCATGCTGAGTGACCGTGACGTGGTGCATGATGGGCTCTGATATTTTTCTGACAGGAATATATTGACAAAAGTCTCAGCTTTTAATATCTGCATTTATGACTAGCCAGTATAGTCAGTGGCATATCCGTTTGGTGCATTTTTTCTGTGATTTATATGATTATATTTTCATCCGCACAATGCTCCGTTTTGTGTAGGATGCCTTTGTGGTGCATGTGGACCGCGCCGACATCCTCCATTGTATGCATTTTTTGCTGGGGAAAGTCGTTTGCTGCGGGCTACATGCGGTGGGGCTGCTCCCCCAATGAAAAACATGCTACAGTGTTAGGGGTTGAGCAGCTCCCCCAGAATTGCCACTATATTTCTGTGTTTGTGTCTGAGGTCTGATAGGGGTTAAATAAAGTCTGAACTGAGGTCTAATGGGGGTTAATTAAATGAAAGTAAGTTGCGGTTCCAGCTCACCTATTGCATGAATACTCTGCGTGCACGAAGGACCAGGGAATCCAAGACGTAATGATGAAAAACAAATCCGACACAATGGATGCTTTGCAGTAAAATCTTTAGTTTATTTCAGCAACATAACTCCACGTACAGACAATGCAGACACAAGCGGTATGCCAGTTAACGCGTTTCGGACAGAGTCCTTAGTCGTAACACAGGTGGATGCTGAACTGAGACAATATATATGCTTCCTATAGAAGCTCCTCCCCCACTAAAAGGGGGACTAATATATAAAATATCTGTATAAATTATCGGCTATTGGCCTGAAAGTTCACCAATTATCGGTATAAGCTCTAAATATACAGTACAGACCAAAAGTTTGGACACACCTTCTCATTCAAAGAGTTTTATTTATTTTCATGACTATGAAAATTGTAGATTCACACTGAAGGCATCAAAACTATGAATCAACACATGTGGAATTATATACATAACAAACAAGTGTGAAACAACTGAAAATATGTCATATTCTAGGTTCTTCAAAGTAGCCACCTTTTGCTTTGATTACTGCTTTGCACACTCTTGGCATTCTCTTGATGAGCTTCAAGAGGTAGTCACCTGAAATGGTCTTCCAACAGTCTTGAAGGAGTCCCCAGAGATGCTTCGCACTTGTTGGCCCTTTTGCCTTCACTCTGCGGTCCAACTCACCCCAAACTAACACTTGTTTGTTATTTATATAATTCCACATGTGTTAATTCATAGTTTTGATGCCTTCATAGTCATGAAAATAAAGAAAAACTCTTTGAATGAGAAGGTGTGTCCAAACTTTTGGTCTGTACTGAGATAAATAGATAGATAGATAGATATATATCTATCTATCGGTCGATCCCTAGTATTGTCTTCGCCACCCTCTTTCTAGGAGGCTACTATAGTGTTGATTCATAAGGAAGGAAGCCACCGGACCAATGCAGTTTTTACCGGCCTTTCTCACTTATAAATTTAGATGACAAGAATTTAGCTAAGGTTTTGGCATTGAGATTGTTGGATGTTATCTTATCCACTGTTGGGGCAGACCAATCCAGTTTCATGCCACGGAAGTACACAGTCATTAATCTTACTTTTTACTCATTTACAAATTACACACGATAATGCTGGTAGAAGAGCCACAGCCTCTTTGGATAATGGGCCTTCTTGTGGGAAATTTTAAAGAGGTTTGGTTTTCCAGACTACTTTTTAAAATGGCTACATTTCCTGTGCCTAAGATCTATGGCCCAAGTCAGTGTGAATGCAAACCTTTCCGAATCCTTCCCATTACGAAGAGGCATGATGTAGGGGTGCCCTTTGTCCCCCTTGCTTGGAACCCCTGTCTAAACAGATTAATAATTGCACTCGTATAGAAGGTTAGGACATTACAAGGATTATGGAAAAATTATCCTTATACGAAGACGATGTGTATTTGGCTGACACGGATTAATCTCTCACGGCACATATCATGAATCGTCACGTCTGAATAAAAAAATAATAATAATAATAATAATCCTGTGAGGTAAACTTTGTATTAAGGAAAAAACACACACATAATTCGCAATTTCTAATCACCCTCCAAAATTAAATAACAGTGATCAAAAAGTCGGTACATACCACAAAAATGGTACCAATAAAAACTACAGTTGATCCCATAAATTACAAGCCCTCAGCTCTGTGGACAGAAATATGAAAAAGTTATGGCTGTCAAAAAATGGTGATGCAAATTATATTTAGATTTTTTTCAGGGGTTTTTATTTTTTTTAAATGAAAAGGACGTCATGTTATTTTTAGCACACAGTGAATGCTGTGATATTAAAAACCTAAAAAACAGAGTTGTGTTCCTTTTTCAATTTACCTTAACCCCACAGATACCGGTAATACTTATTTTCCCCGTTTCCAATAACAAAACACAGTAAAATAAATGGGCCCTTAAAAAAAAAAACACACACACACACACAAACACACAACTTTTACCGCAAATAAGCACTCATGGCTATATAAACTTAAAAATGTATGGCTATTGGAATGTGGGGAGAAAAAAACGAAAATGCTAAACCAAAAATGGGCCTGGTACTTAAGAGGTTAAAGTCTATGGGAAAAACTACAATATATAAGGTGAGGAAAAGCACAATAGACATGCTGCAGATTTAAAAATCCACATGGTAGGAATTTACATGCAGATTTACGGTACATGCGTTTCTGCAGCATCTCACAACCAAAATCCACAACATCTAATTGCGGATTTTGGGGTGGATTAGATGCGGTGTGTGGATTAGATACAGATCTCATCCTTCGGCCTCATGCACATACCCTTTGTTGGCCTCTGCCCGTGCTGTGGACCACAAATTGCGGTCCGCAATGCACAGGCGCAGACCATGTGCCCGCCGTCTGCCGACGCGGACCCATACACTTGAATGGGGTCCGCGGTCTGCGGAGGCACAGACAAAACCCACGGAAGCACTCTGCACCTTCAGGATTGAAGACCAATTCAACTGAATATTGCGGACCGCAATACGGGCACCAGCCAACAATGGCCTGAAAATGATGAAATCCACAGCTAAAACTGCAAACATAATTGACGTGCAGGAAGTCAATTTCTGCACGGAGAAAATCTGCGAAGTGTACATGAGATTAGTGTAACCACTTACACTTTGCTAGTACTGTAATACACTGCATTTTTTTTTCACACCGGAATCTGCACGGAAAAAACGCACATATTCTGCAATGTGTGCAGGTGGCCTTATAGCAGTTTTGGTGTGGATTTCAAGCAGATTGTGTGGTCTTTTATGCTGTTTTTGTTGTGGATTTTCTGTTTATGTTAACAGCCGCATTGAAGTCTATAGGTGCATTTAGACGCACCAATTACTGACAACTCTCCAGTCTGAATGTGCCACTGATCACCCTCGTTCATCAGGTGATCCTGTCACTTGTGCAGGCACCACGATCATGGCTTCTGGGCAGCCGATCGTGTGGTCTAAACAGCGATCTGCTGCTCAGAAGCCATGATTCTGTATGAGGACAAGGGATGGCAATAGTGATCCCCCGCACTCATACAGTGAAGGAGATCACTGCATGTAAATGCGCAGTCTCCTTCACTGAACAAGCAGCTGACTGTGGGGAACCCAGCTTATGGGGAAGACCAGGCTACAGAAGGTGCAGAATTCCACAAAAAATTGAAATGCTGCGAATTTATCAAAACTGATGTAAAGGAAAGACATAAATTACTCTTACCGGTAATTGGATTTTCCTTTAGCCTCTACAACGGCACTACCTGGAGGTTGGCCCGCCTTCTCAGGGACAGGAAACAATAGCGAGATCAGCCAATAAAGGGCCCCCTCCTTCTTACCTCTCCAGTTATTAATCTAGGACTCAGAATAGGCATGAAAACAAGGATCAATTTAATAAGGCAAAAACAACAGAGATAATCTCACTCGAAATAGAAAATTTCAAAGCGTGCTAAATAAAGAAAAGAGCAACTGCTCATAAATCATCTCAAAAGAGTATACATGTAGAACTATCCACATACTTCCATATTTATATATATCTATATATACACTCACTATATATACACACATACACACACACACACACACACATACATACTAGGGATGTCCCGATACTGATACCAGTATCGGTATCGGGGCGATACCGGACATTTGCACGAGTACTTGTACTCGTGCAAATGTCGCCGATACCACGGCCGATACCTTAAGGGCCCAGATCAGCGGTGGTGGCGGCTTGTCCCATCTTCTTCCGGGCGGCGGTGGCGCTGCTCCCAGCTGATCGGCGTGTGGGCAGGACTTCTTTGCGACGGTGATTTAAGTCCCATGCGGTTTCATGTCGACTATACACCTGGGGGACGTGCTGGCTCGGCAGCGGCAGGAGGAGGCCGCCCCTGGCTTGGGTTCTGGATATTACCCTCAGGGAGTCAGGGGACTGCAAGAAGCTGGGCCGGAGGTGGAGAGATGGCAGGAGCTGCCAGAGCCCAGGTACTGCAGTCCATTCTTTTGTCTGCCAGCCACATCTGAGTCTGAGAAAGCTGGGTGACCAATATGGCCGCCTCTCATCCAGAGCAGGAGTGGGAAGAGCTGGCATTGAGAACTTCAGGGAAAATGGGTGACAACCCCTGTGACTGCTGTGATGCTGTCTGCTGTGGTTGTCACCAAGGATCTACCAGACTGGGACCACTCCTACAGTCTGTGAATACTCAGTCGCCTTCATTATGCTAGCGTCGGATTTGCCTGCCGGATCCATCAAAACGTATACCAACTGATGGCATTTGTCAGATGGATCAGGATCCTGATCAGTCTTACAAATGCATTGAAATGCCGGATCCGCCTTTCCGGTGTCATCCGGAAAAACGGATCTGGCATTTCTTTTTTTTCTAATTTTTTGCGGTCTGACTGCAATGCCGGATCCGTTTTGCCGGAACACTGCCACTGGGAAGAAGTTAAAGCCACTTCCTCCCAGGTGCATCTGCATGGGAAGGATTGCAGCAGGCCAGGTGGGTACGGTGCATGAAATGGAGGAGAAATTCTGTTAATTTCTCTCCATTTCATGTTAAAACAGACAAACATCGAATAATAAAATAAGGTTGGGGGGGGGGGGGAAATGGGCATATAATAGTGATCCCCAACCAGTGTGCCTCCAGCTGTTGCAAAACTACACCTCCCAGCATGCCCGCACTGCCAAAGGCTGTCCGGGCATGCTGGGAGTTGTAGTTTTGTCACTTTTGCAACAGCTGGAGGCATGCTGGTTGGGAAACACTGGCCCATTCTCTCCCTTCATGTGCCCATTCCCCTCCTTATATGCCAGTGTTTCCCAACCAGTGTGCCTCCAGCTGTTGCAAAACTACACCTCCCAGCATGCCCGGAGAGCCTTTGGCTGGGAGTTGTAGTTTTGCAACAGCTGGAGGCCCATTGGTTGGGAAACACTGTTATATGCCCATTTATTAACCCTTGTACAAAAGGAAAAGTAAAGCAGTTGTCCATAGCAACCAAATTCCAGCTTTAATTTTTTTCATTGCTATCAGCAACTGCGCCGCTGTTTCTTTGTACAAGGTTTGTAAATTAAATTAGAATTTGCTGTAAAAACATTACCACACCATAATTGGTATCGGTAATTGGTATCGGTGAGTACTTAAATAAAAGTATCGGTACTCGTACTCGGTCTTAAAAAAATGGTATCGGGACATCCCTAATACATACATACACATATAAAAAAAAAAAAATTATTTTTTTGGGGTGGGAATCCCGTGCCGTTGTGGAGGCTAAAGGAAAATCCAATTACCGGTAACAGTAATTTATGTCTTTTCCCCACGCCTCCACAATGGCACTACCTGGAGGAATAACATAGGAGACCTCACTAGGGTGGGACTACCGCAGATAAGACTTTGCGGCCAAAGGACAAATCTTTATTGGTGGAAATGTCCAGCTTGTAATGCTTAAAGAAAGTACAAGGGTTGGACCATGTCGCTGCTCGACAGATATCTTCCAAAGAGGCTGAGGCACCTTCGGCCCAGGATGCCGACAATGCTCTGGTGGAATGAGCTTTCAGTGAAGCAGGTGGAGCAATCCCCTCAGTTTCGTAGGCTAACGTGATGCAGGCCTTTATCCATCTGGAGATGGAGGTTTTGCTGGCTGCTTCGCCTCTGTGAAGTCCAAGATATTGTACTAGCAACTGGTTTGACTTCCTTAAAATTTCGGTTGCTTTTAAGTACTGAAGTACACACCTTCTAACATCCAAGTTATGGAACAATTTTTCCTTATCTGATGTCGCCTGGGAACAAAAGGAGGGAAGAGTGATTTCCTGATGACAGTGAAACCTGGACACTACCTTAGGAAGGAATTCTGGAGCATGTTTTAATATAATCCTGTCGTCTAAAATCGTAAGATATGGAGGAAGATTAGAGAAAGCCTGGATTTCTCCTACTCTTCTTGCAGTGGTGATTGCTAATAGGAATACTGTTTTGAGTGTTAATGTTCTCAAGGAGATCTCTCCGAGGGGTTCAAAGGGTGGATGCATTAGCCTGGATAGGACCAGATTTAAGTCCCAAGGAGGGACAGAAGATCTAAGCCTAGGGCGAATTCTACCTGCCCCTTTAAGGAATCTTTTTACTACATTCAAATCTGAAAGTTTGATATTTAGAAAAGCACTTAAAGCTGCTACTTGGACACGAATGGTACTTACAGATAGACCTTTATCAAGCGCTATTTGAAGGAAGTCCAAGACTAGGGTCACTTCTGGCTCTCTGGAGGGATCCCATCTGTCATTTCCAAAACGTAAAAAAGCTTTCCAGGTTCTCAAATAGATTTTAGATGTTACCGGTTTTCTACTCTGTAACACAGTGTGGAGATTACCGACTCTGAGAACCCTTTCTGTCTTAAGATACTTCTTTCAGTTTCCAGACTGTCAAGCGAAGCTGGCTGACTCTGGGATGCATTACTGGTCCCTGTAGAAGTAGATCTGGTCGGGGTGGCAGCAACCAGTATTCTACTCCCGCTAGGTTTTTCAGTGTGGGAAACCATGTTCTCCTGGGCCAGAAGGGTGTGATTAGGAGAATTTGAGCCTTTTCTTCCCGGATCTTGGAAATGACCCTTGGTATTAGAGAAAAGGGTGGGAACGCATAAAGTAGATCCTGAGGCCAGGGTGATGACAGAGTGTCCACTGCAAGGGGTCAGTCTAGAGAGGATAGGGAAAAGAAACTCTCAACTTGTCTGTTCTTCCTTGTCGCAAATAAGTAGATTTTTGGAGTGCCCCATCTGGCACAAATTTGAGCAAAGATCTGAGGGTTCAGGCTCCATTCCCCCGGCTGCAGTCGATCCCTGCTTAAGAAATCCGCCAATTGATTTTCTCTCCCTTTTACGTGGGCTGCTGATAGAGAGTATAGGTTTCTCTCGGCCCAATCTAGAATCTTCCTTGTGATTCGGGACAGGGAGCGGCTTCTTGTTCCCCTTTGCTTGTTTAAGTAAGCTACCGTGGTAGAATTGTCCGAAAGGATTTTTAAAGTTTTTCAGATGGATATAAGGAGAAAACTTTATGGCTTCCCAGACTGCACTTCGCTCCCTCATATTCGATGAAGCCTGTTGTAGCTGCGTCTCCCAGGACCCCTGTGTCATTATTCTATTCATGTGGGCCCCCAGCCCTGTTGACTGGCATCGGTGGTGATGACTAATAAGTCCGTCTGTCTCCACTCCACCCCTCGGGATAAGTGTGACTGGTTCGTCCACCAGGTCAGGTTCATCTTCAGATACGATGGAATTTTTTTTTCTTGTTCAGAGATAACTGATTTTTGTCCCAATTTTCCAAAAGGAAGGCTTGGAGCAGCCTTGAGTGGTGTTGAGCCCATTTTACACATGAAATTGTTGACGTCATGAGTCCCAACAATTTCATTATTTCCCTGAAGGAGGTTCTCCTTTGTCTTTGGAAATTCTTGGTACTGGAAATCAAATTTTTTTGTTTCTGTTCTGGCAGAAAAGAGGTCATAAGACGCGAGTCCAGTAGAACACCCAAAAAAATCTTTTCTTGTGAAAAGATCGGCTAGGGTAAAGAGAATTGTTTGAAGGTGGCACAGAAGAAGATTTTCTGACGGGGCTGTAATTAAAAAATCGTCTAGGTATGGTATGAAGGAAATACCCGCTAGATGAAGGAATTTTGTTACTTCCGTCATGACTTTTGTAAATAATCTCGGGGCGGAGCTGAGGCCGAATGAGAGAACTTGAAATTGATAATGGAGAGATCCCCGGAACCAAACCGCTATTCTCAGAAACTTCTGGTCTCTCTTCTGGATTGGGATGTGATAGTAGGCATCAGCCAGGTCTACTGTCACCATATAGCAATTTTCTTGTAGAAGATTGACCACAGATCTCACCGTCTCCATTTTGAATTTTTTGTAAACCACATATCTGTTTAGGGTCTATAGATTTATTATCGCCCTGAAGGTACTGTTTTTTTTTTTTACCAGAAATATGGGAGAATAGAATTCTTTCCTTTGTTTCCCAACTGGTACCGGAATGATGGCTCTTTTCTCCAACAGGAGCAATATCTGTTGGTCCATTGCTTCCTGATTTATTCCCCCCCCGAGTCTGGAGTTCTCCATGTAACGGTCTGGGGGGACACGGATTAATTCCAGACTGTAGCCTTCTTTTATAACCCCCAGTACCCAAGGGGAGGCCTGAATTTTCACCCAAGCTGGATAAAAATGCATGAGCCTTCCCCCTACTGCTCCTCTGGAGTCATTGGGAAGTAGTGGTCCGGGAAGATTTCTCGGAGTTGAATAGGAAGCCCCTCCCTCTTCCTCTGGATGACTGCCACGATGCCCCTGATTCTTTTTTCTTTTGATCAGGTCTACCACGTCTCTGGGGCCGAAAGGATCGCCTCTGATGAAAGAACTTCGATTCCGTGGGAAAGCCTTTTTTTCTGTCTGATGCTTTCTCCAAAATATCGTCGAGTGCTGAGCCAAACACTCTATCCCCCTCGCAAGGTAAGGCACATAACTTGTTTTTTGATGCCGTATCACCCGACCAGGTTTTTAACCAGATTGCTCTATGAGACGCATTGGACAGGGCAGCTGTTCTGGCTGACAATCTCACTATGTCTGCAGAAGGGTCCGCCATATAGTTTGCGGCTTGTTTCAACATGGGGATAGAGGCTAGGATATCTTCTCTTGGGGTGCCTGCCTCGATATGTTCTTCCAATTGGCCTAGCCACAGGGATAAGGTTCTGGGTGTATAAGTTGCTGAAATTCCGGGTCTTAAAACCGCAGTAGAGGACTCCCACGTTTTTTTAAGAAGACTCTCGCATTTCTTATCCATTGGGTCTTTGAGTAAACCCAAATCTTCAAAGGGCAGTGCTGTCTTTTTTGAGATTCTTGCCACTGGTGCATCCACCCTAGGGGTCTTATCCCATGTGGCTGAATCTTCTTCCGAAAAGGGATATTTTCTTTTAAATATCTTTAAAGCAGCCTGTCGTTTTTCAGGATCTTTCCATTCGTTAAGAATTAAGGTCTTGATACTGCTGTGGACTGGAAAGGCTCGTTTTTTTCTTGTCCGCCAAGCCTGCAAACAACTGGTCCTGCACCGATAGCGGTTCCTTAGATTCCTCTAAATTTATTGTGGCACGGATGATCTTTAGTAATGAATCCGTTTCTTCGATAGAACAAAGAGGCTTCCAATAGACGTCCTCAGAAAAGAGGAGTCTGAGTCGGCAGAGATTTCCCCTTCATCTACGTCCGAGTCTTGCTCAATAATGGAAGCACTTGACGTAGAGGGTTTTGGCGGAACAGTAGGCATTTTTGCTTCTACTGCAGCCCCCACTTCTTTCATAATGGTTCTAAGGCTTTCAATTAATGAAGGGGATTCGTCTGAAACCACCTTATCACAGCACTTTTGACATAAGGACTTCTTGTGAGAACTAGAAAGCGTTTTTTTGCACATAGGACACTTCTTTTTGATGGACGGTTCCCTTTTTGAGAGGTCTCTCCCCTAGGAGACACAATTTGAGGTGACATAGTAAGTACTTGAGAGGAGAAAAAAACCGCCACCAAAGAGAAGTGTTTGAGGGAGTCAAGAAAATACACTTGAGTGTCCCTTAAGTAATTCCAATAATAATAGGGAGGAGGCTTACTGGGCCTGAGGGCCTGGGAGCATCTGTGGACTTGTCAGGGGCCTCGGATCCAGTCTGCAGAGACATGCTGCTGGAGGACAGAGCGCGACGGCTGCTAGAAACGCCAGCAGCCCGCTCTGTATTTCTACTTCCTGGTTCCGGGTACGTCATAGCCCCGCCCCCGTGTGTGCTGCCGTGCCGACGTGAATTACCCCAATCAGCACGGCGCACGGAGGAGTCACATGGGGCATTCTTTAGGTCCCAGGAACGCCCCCTGCTGCGCAGAAATCTGCCGGTCCGGAGTCCAGGACGCGGGTGGTAAAAGCCCGGGGTCACCGGCATCTGCCGGATTTACACCGAGAGGAGGGAGGGATGGACAAAGGGCAACATCCCGCGACCCCTCCTCCTGCAACGGCCCTCCGGCAGAGCCGGGAATACTTACAAAAAAGGCCGCTCGAGCTGCTGCGCCGCGACCCTGACCTTCTGAGGGACAGGAAACAACTGGAGAGGTAAGAGGGAGGGGGCCCTTTATTGGCTGATCGCTATTGTTTCCTGTCCCTGAGAAGGTGGGCCAACCTCCAGGTAGTGCCGTTGTGGGGAAAAACTGGCTTAGTTGCCCATGGCAACCAATCAGATTCCACCTTTCATTTTTCAGAGCTCATTTGGAGCTCTTAAAAGTTGCATGAGGATTTGGTGTAGATTTTCCGCATGCGGATTTTACTCTCCCCATTGCAGTGACTGGAGACAATCCGGACAGGGAAAATAAAATAAATTGAGAAAGAAAAGAAAAAAGAAAAAAAAGAAAGAAGCATTGTGTGCATGAGAATTTCAAATTCTCATTGAATACAATGTACATGACCAACAGTGAGGATTTTCCGCATGCCACCCTGATCGTGTGCATTTACCCTTAAGCTTATTTTACATAAGCAATATGGAAGGAGTCAGGGTAAGTTCAACGGGGCACATTTGCTGAAGGACTTGCAACACTTGAGCCCCCTTGCAGACGAGCGTGAGCGGAATAGGTCCGGATGCGTTGTGAATGCGTTCAGTGAAAAATGTGCGATTTTGCAAAGTCATTCAGTTTTGTCTGCGATCGCATTCAGTTTTTATTGCGCAATTTAATGCGTTTTGCGTGCGTAATGCGTTTTGTGTGTGATAAAAAAAACTGAAGGTATACAAACAACATCTCTTAGCAACCATCCGTGAAAAACGCATCGCATCCGCACTTGCTTGCATATGTGATGCGATTTTCACGCAGCTCCATTCACTTCTATGGAGCCAGCGTCGCGTGAAAAATCGCAGAATATAGAACATGCTGCAATTTTCACGCAACGCACAAGTGATTCTTTAAAACCAACGCACATGTACACAGCCCCATTGACATGAATGGGTCCGGATTCCATGCGGGAGCAATGCATTTGCATCACACATTGCACTCGCGCGGAATACTCGCTCATGTGAAAGGGGCCTTAGATGTAAAAAGTGTTGCAAGTCCCCTTTACTGTCTGGCCGAACGATTTTGGCACACGGCTGGTTTTGCGCCTGGTTTTTGGCACACGGCTGTTTTTTTACGACAGTTGAGCGCGTCGAGGGCCGTGTCGGGGCTGGGACTCCAGGCCTGGCAAATTTACTTACATTTGTATCTGGAAACAGGCGCAAATGTTAGCTAAAAACGTCGCCAGCCAGGGGCTGGCATAGTTTTTTACTCCAGGCACACAGACACGCCTCATCATAAATTAGACATATCTAGCGGCAGCGCAGAAGGGAAAACTAAGGATAGTGTGAAAAAATCTTGTATTAGTAAGGGAAGATGGCCGCCTCATCTAAGCCCTTCTGTATATTGTTGCTCACTTGTGGCTCACAGCACTTTAAACCTGCTCAAGAAACTACAAAAAGTTCCCTAGCACATCCATACACGCGCAGGCAACCCCGGGACCGGCAACTACCCACTTGCAGTGTCGCTGACACCTAAAAACTGCTGCCCGCTTCCAGCTGCCTCATGCAATGCGGGATATAAGAACGGCGGCGAAGAACACCCGGAGGCACTACTACCTCTTACAGCCCCTGACCTCCTGAACCAAAGAGAATCTCGGCTGTGTGGCTCCCGCGAGGAAAGGAGGTACACCCACTGTCAGTTTCCCGGGTAAGGCAGCCATTATAGCCGCGTGCATTTTAAGAGGCGCCACTGCTGGCATTTGGGACCACACACACACACACACACACACACACACACACAGGGAGCCCTCTCCACTTTATCTCTGGCTAGAAAGACCGATTTCACCTGCCCAGACGGCAATTATACGCCATCACTGGCTCAATATGACAAAACGAAGTGTGAAGCCCTCCACGCCTAAAAAGTTGACAGACTTTTTTGAGGTGCCAGACACCTCAAAATCAGAGGCATTCCAGAAGTCCCTACACCTGAACTCATGGACTATCTTAAAAGCCTTTTCCGGAAGCTCGTCCCATCCCTAACACCTATAGATCTCACTCTGGATAGAGCACACAGAATTCCTAAGTCCAAAGCTGCTCAAGAGAAAGCTCCTAGAGACACTCTTGTGAGAATTCACTTCTACCACATAAAAGAACTGATAATGTATGAGGCCCTGCAAATATGGCTCATTTCCTCAACCATACACAGAGCTCTCCCTGTATCCGGACCTCTCATTTGCCACAATACAAGCCACTTTTCTCCAATTACTAAAGTGTAATTAACGGAACTTCCACAGCTGTAGCAGACGGTATGAAGATTCTGGAGAAGTGGAACCTCCAAGAGGGCAGATCTTTGCCCCAGCGATGCCAACATCGTCCTCCTCAACCTATTGAGGCAGAATGGTCTTTAGTTCCTGGTACTCATTCAAAGGACTGAGTTATACCACTGGAAAAGTTCACATTTCCTCCTGTTGTTGGTAGCAGCACATTTACTACTAGCTTTATAGCTTATTGAGTATTGAGCGTCTATGTGTAATTGTCCTGCCCCCCCCCCCCCCCCCCCCCCCCCCCCCCGCCCCCTGTATGCTGCAGCATATACACAGGTTAAACCCGAGAGTGACCCATCATACCAGTCAGTTCCAACACAAAGACTTTAATCTTTGTTTACTCTGTTTTTTAAGTTATGGTTCTTTTGTATTGCCTGGCATCTATCATTAAGCACCTTACAGTTTATTGGTACGAACAAACAGGTACAGTACAGCTGCTCTTGTACAGAGGGAGAACTTTCCACAATTACTTACTCAACCATGGTAATAAACTATAGCCTCACCTACTGTTAAAGGGCGCAACAGCCCTTGTAAACGCAGTATGGTTTGGAAAGAAACAAGAAATCTCCACTGTGAGTTATTGTTTGTGCAAGAAACTCATTTTCATAAATATAAATCTCCCAAATTTTCCAATAAGATGTTCCCCCCATATTTTCGTATCATCTTGTC
This sequence comes from Bufo bufo, assembly GCF_905171765.1. Classification (NCBI taxonomy): domain Eukaryota; kingdom Metazoa; phylum Chordata; class Amphibia; order Anura; family Bufonidae; genus Bufo; species Bufo bufo. The sequence goes on along the minus strand of NC_053395.1, from coordinate 106,130,401 downwards.
CCGCTAAATGCAAAGGCATAGCTACAGCAATTTAGAATTCAGTAGCGTTTTCATTACATGATACCATTGTGGACCCTCAAGGTCGTTATCTGGGTGTGATTTGTGATATTAACAATGTTACATATACTCTCTTTAACATCTACTTTCCCAACAGGCACCAATCCAGATTTTAGGCGTCACTTCGGCCCAGGATAGAGTTGGTGAGCAAAGGGATCTTCGTGATAGGAGGTGACTTTAAACACCAGTTTGTATGCTCAATTGGACACCACTGCCCCTGGGAGACTCCCTCCCTAGCAAAATCGTTGATTGATGAGGGTCTTTATAAAGTGTGGCGTTGTCAGCATGGAGGTGAGAGGGACTATACCTTTCTTTCCCCACCCCAGTCAAACTCCCGTATTGACTTTTTTTTTGTCAACAAAACATTACTACTTCAAATCAGTCTGCTTTAGCATTAAAACGATCACCTGGTCTAACAATGCAGAACACACTCACTTTAGCAGAACAATTCTCATCCCCACTCCCATCCCAATGGCGTCTGAATGACTCCATCTTGCCCCACCTGGATTACAAAGATAGGATACTAAAAACCCTCTCCTCATATTTTAAATTAAACTCCACACCCGACATGGACCCCCATACCTTGTGGAATGCACACCAGGCGGTCATGAGAGGCCACCTTATTCAATGCTGCACACATTTAACCCCTTCCCGCCTAGAGGCGTAATAGTACAGCGGCAGCGGGATGTGACTTGCCGCCCAGCGACAAACTATTATGGCGCGTTGATCGGGCAGGTACAGGAGCTGCGCCCGCCCGATCCTGTTAGCCGGACCCCTGCTGTATTCGCCGGCATCGGTGAAAACACAGATGGCGGCGCATTAACCCTCACTATGCTGTGGTCAGCACTGACCGCAGCATGTGCGGGGAACCGATGGCAGGGAAGGCAGCCCGATGCCTTCCTTAGGCATCGTGGCTGCCTTCAGGAAGAGCCTGTGAGATCCAGCACCCTGGGTCTCACAGGAAGCAGGCTGTTTGTGTATTACACTGGTAATACACTTACAGCCAATGCATTACAATACATAAGTATTATAATGCATTGTAAAGGGGATCAGACCCCCAAAAGTTGTGGAAGAAAAGTAAAAAAAAAAAAAAAAAAAGAAGGTCTTACAAAAAATTTTATTAAGTTTCAACTAAAATTAAAAAAAAAAAGCGTCCTTTTCCAAAAATAAAGTTAAAAAAAATATATAAAAGATTTGTAAAAAAAAATTTTTTAGTGTCTCCATATTCTGAGAGCCATAGTTTTTTATTTTTTGGGTGATTGTCTTAGGTAGGGGCTCATTTTTTGTGTGATGAGGTGACTGTTAGATTGGTACTATTTTGGGGTGCATATGACTTTTTGATCGCTTGGTGTTGCACTTTTAGTGATGTGAGGTGACAAAATAAGGAAATTATGGAACTGATCACTTCCATTAAACACATAGAAACATTAAAAAAGCCTCTGTTTCCGCCGCCCATTCCACAACTCTTCGGGACCTAAGAAGGCGCCTTCAGGCAATATGGTCATCCCAACATGCCTTCTTTCTTAAAAGATTTAAGATGGAATGTTATGTGCATAACAATAAAGCAGGTGCATTTCTAGCCAAAAGGCTTAAACAATCCACGTCAGCCTCCCGGATAGGATTTTTATTAGATAAACAAGGGCATAAGATCACAGACCCTAGACTCATAGCAAATCAATTCCAACATTTTTATGAGTCCCTATATAACCTGAAAGAAAACGTCCAAACAATATGTCCTATGGAGGAGGCAATTAACACCTTCCTTGAAGCCATCCACAAGCCTAAACTAGACCAAATCCAGTCATTATCATCACAGATTACATCAGCGGAAATCAAGCAAGCGATCAAAGCACTACCATCACAAAGCCCGAGGTCCAGATGGTTTTTCTAATGCTCATTATAAACATTTTGCCACCACACTAGCCCAAATCTAGAGAAGGCCTTTAATAAGGCCACAGCAGAGGGCAGCTTCCCGGAGGAGATGCTCATGGCACATGTGATAACCCTCCCTAAACTGGTTAAAGGCCTGACAACTCCGGCAAACTTTCGCCCTATCTCCCTTTTGAACTCGGCCGTGAAAGTATATGCAAAGATATTAGCAACACGATTGTTGAATTATATCCCTCTATTGGTCCATCCAGACCAAGTGGGATTCGTAGCAGGAAGACAAGCATCAGATGGTACTAGACGATTTATAAACTTGGTTCAATTGGCTGAGAACGCACGAGCGCCTTCTCCGTTTCTAGCTTTGGACGCAGAGAAAGCGTTTGATCGTGTGTACTGGGGCTGTCGGCCACTCTGGACCAGTTTGGATTCCAGAGCACCATTACATCTGCTATAATGGCTTTATATTCCACCCCATCGGCCCGAGTTTTTACGTCTAGCTTTTTATCAGAACGGTTTCTCATAACCAATGGAACCAGACAGTGCTGTCCGTTATTCCCCATCAGAGGTCGCAATAACGCCTGTACAAGCGTCAGACGCCTGTTCAGGCCATTTTACTCCCTGGAAAAAGTATAAGGCGTACCTATACACCTTAGACTTTTCCCTGCCATTCATCAGTGCAGTGAGCGCTGTGAACGGCACAGGCAGCGCAGCGATGTGGCTTCTGCCTGAAACATAGTGATGTCCGGTTCATGAACGAATCGTTCTTTTGAATAGATTCAGTTCACTGAACCAGAGGAGTCGATTCCTCTGACTGAGCTGATCCGTGTGAAACAGCTCAGTCAGATAGCAGAGCAGAGCAGAGAGACGCTGGCAGCAGGGAGGGAGGAGTGTAATCTGATCCTAGAGTGGAAGCCAGCTCCTCCCCGCCCACCCCGGCCTGCAACCAATCAGAGCTCAGGCAAGCAGCTCTGAGTCACACACTGTACAGGAGGGAGTCTAAGAATCGAATGAGTCACAGGTTAAAAGAATCTAAAGATCCGACTTAGTTAGGGCCCTTTCACACTTGTGTTGTTCTGTTCCGGCATAGAGTTCCGTCGTCGGGGCTCTATGCCGGAAGAATCCTGATCAGGATTATCCCCATGCATTCTGAATGGAGAGAAATACGTTCAGGATGCATCAGGATGTCTTCAGTTCCGGAACGGAACGTTTTTGGCCGGAGAAAATACCACAGCATGCTGCGCTTTTTGCTCCGGTCAAAAATCCTGAACACTTGCCGCAAGGCCGGATCCGGAATTAATGCCCATTGAAAAGCATTAATCCGGATCCGGCCTTAAGCTAAACGTCGTTTCAGCGCATTACCGGATCCGACGTTTAGCTTTTTCTGAATGGTTACCATGGCTGCCAGGACGCTAAAGTCCTGTTTGCCATGGTAAAGTGTAGTGGGGAGCGGGGGAGCAGTATACTTACCGTCTGTGCGGCTCCCGGGGCGCTTCAGAGTGACGTCAGGGCACCCCACGCGCATGGATGACGTGATCGCATGGATCACGTCATTCCATGCGCATGGGGCGCCCGGACGTCATTCTGGAGCGCCCCGAGAGCCGCACAGACGGTAAGTATACTGCTCCCCCGCTCCCCACTACTACTATGGCAACCAGGACTTTAATAGCGTCCTGGGTGCCATAGTAATACTGAACGCATTTTGAAGACGGATCCGTCTTCAAATGCTTTCAGTTCACTTGCGGTGTTACGGATCCGGTGGGCACCTCCGGCAAATGGAGTACACGACGGATCCGGACAACGCAAGTGTGAAAGAGGCCTTAGAGACTCATTTGATTCTTTGAGTTAAAAGAACAGTGAGTCACTTGAACAGTTTACACTGAGGCTGATGACCAGGCTGCAGCAGTGATAAGGTTCAGGGACAGCAGTCAGCAGAGAGATAAGAGAAGTGACAGGACAGAGTCTAGATTACAGGTTGAATTAACCCTTTAGGGTCAAATTGGCTTCTCAAGGAGATATACACTGCTCAAAAAAATAAAGTGAACACAAAAATAACATCCTAGATCTGAATTAATTAAATATTCTTCTGAAATACTTTGTTCTTTACATAGTTGAATGTGCTGACAACAAAATCACACAAAAATTTAAAATCAAATTTTTCAACCCATGGAGGTCTGGATTTGGAGTCACACTCAAAATTAAAGTGGAAAAACACACTACAGGCTGATCCAACTTTGATGTAATGTCCTTAAAACAAGTCAAAATGAGGCTCAGTAGTGTGTGTGGCCTCCACGTGCCTGTATGACCTCCCTACAACGCCTGTGCATGCTCCTGATGAGGTGGCGGACGGTCTCCTGAGGGATCTCCTCCCAGACCTGGACTAAAGCATCTGCCAACTCCTGGACAGCCTGTGGTGCAACGTTGGTGGATAGAGCGAGACATGATGTCCCAGATGTGCTCAATTGGATTCAGGTCTGGGGAACGCGCGGGCCAGTCCATAGCATCAATGCCTTCGTCTTGCAGGAACTGCTGACACACTCCAGCCACATGAGGTCTAGCATTGTCTTGCATTAGGAGGAACCCAGGGCCAACCGCACCAGCATATGGTCTCACAAGGGGTCTGAGGATCTCATCTCGGTACCTAATGGCAGTCAGGCTACCTCTGGCGAGCACATGGAGGGCTGTGCGGCCCTCCAAAGAAATGCCACCCCACACCATTACTGACCCAATGCCAAACCGGTCATGCTGGAGGATGTTGCAGGCAGCAGAACGTTCTCCACGGCGTCTCAAGACTCTGTCACATGTGCTCAGTGTGAACCTGCTTTCATCTGAAGAGCACAGGGCGCCAGTGGCAAATTTGCCAATCTTGGTGTTCTCTGGCAAATGCCAAACGTCCTGCACGATGTTGGGCTGTAAGCCCAACCCTCACCTGTGGACGTCGGGCCCTCATATCACCCTCATGGAGTCTGTTTCTGACTGTTTGAGCAGACACATGCACATTTGTGGCTTGCTGGAGGTCATTTTGCAGGGCTCTGGCAGTGCTCCTCCTGTTCCTCCTTGCACAAAGGCGGAGGTAGCGGTCCTGCTGCTGGGTTGTTGCCCTCCTACGGCCTCCTCCACGACTCCTGATGTACTGGCCTGTCTCCTGGTAGCGCCTCCATGCTCTGGACACTACGCTGACAGACACAGCAAACCTTCTTGCCACAGCTCGCATTGATGTGCCATCCTGGATAAGCTGCACTACCTGAGCCACTTGTGTGGGTTGTAGACTCCATCTCATGCTACCACTAGAGTGAAAGCACCGCCAGCATTCAAAAGTGACCAGAACATCAGCCAGGAAGCATAGGAACTGAGAAGTGATCTATCACAGTCATTACCTCTGGCTGTGACCTTCTGTCTATGCTCTCGCTGCAGCTCCGTTCCTGTGTGTCATTTGTGGTTCTTTATGGTTTAACTCCCCTGTGTGTCTATTAGGAGTTAATCCTCTGTCTGCTCCATGGGTGTGGCCTCTCTGCTACACCCATGGAACCTGTATATAAGGCTGAGGTTTCCTCAGTTCTGTGTCAGCTCTCCTGGTGTGTGTTGTCTTGTCCTGCTCCTGGTTTGTACTCTCTCTCCCATGCTGCTGACCCATGGGATCTGTGTCTATCTGTGCTCTGTGGGTTTCCCTACTTGTTCATTGACGTCCTCTTTCCTGTCTTTCTGTTATCTGTTCTGCCAGTTATGTTTTAGTTACCTTGTGTGTATTCATATGTCTCTGTTCAGCAAGCCCTTGCTGCACCTTTCTTTGCAGCAGAGTGGTATGCGCAAGGCCATGCAGTTTACTACTGGTGGAGCAAGTCCTTCTCTGCTCATTGCCACTCCTGCTTGTATTTTTAGTTACCTTGTGTGTATTCATAGGTCTCTGTTCAGCAAGCCCTTGCTGCAGCGCGCCTAGCTGCAGAGTGCTATGTGCAAGGCCACGCAGTATACCACTGGTGGAGCTAGTCCTTCTCTGCTCATTGTCACTCCTGTCTCCTTGCTATGTATTTCTGCTTGTGTTATTAGTTGTCCTGTTTTGTATTTGCCTGTCTGTTATGTTTGCCTATGTGCCGTCGGTACCTTCTGGTACCTGTTGTCCATTCGTTCCTGCGGTCACTGTCTAGTTCACACTCCAGAGTGGACCCTGGCAACTTCCTGCGGCAAAGCCTAACCCTACCTTCTGGGGCCCTAGTGAATACCAGGAGTTGCTTAGTCATGCCCCTCTGGAGTATTACTAGACAGTGGCGCAGTGGGGGTTTTCTCCCACTGTGCTGACGGTACATAGAGCTCATGTTTTGTCTGTGCTGCCTTCCCTGCTTTTTGTTTGTGCAATAAACTCCTATGTGTCTGTACCTGATTTCCGTTTGTTTATTGCTTGACGACGCGGTGGTCTCTCCTGGGACCTCCAACTCGTGACATGATCTGAGGTCACCACCTGCAGAACCACTCCTTTATTGGGGATGTCTTGCTAATTGCCTATAATTTCCACCTGTTGTCTATCCCATTTGCACAACAGCATGTGAAACTGATTGTCACTCAGTGTTGCTTCCTAAGTGGACAGTTTGATTTCACAGAAGTGTGATTGACTTGGAGTTACATTGTGTTGTTTAAGTGTTCCCTTTATTTTTTTGAGCAGTGTATATGTTAAAGGCATCCCTTCTTCTGTCTCATTCAGTAGCTATATAACTATTGAGAGAGATGTATTTTTTTTAAATACATTTACACATTTAACCCTCCATTTTAATTATATTATTTACCCCAGTGTTAAATTCACACCCCCTGGATGATTGATTTTTTTCCTACAGTGGGGTAGAAAATTACACACACAGGGTTTTAAAGAATAAACTAACTGACTCAGACCAAGAGCCGACTCAGCGAGTCAGCAAGTGAATCGAAGCATCCGCGCATGCGCATTGCGCAACCTAAGCTTCGGTTCACTTGCTTCTTGTCAGCTCAGCGAATAAACCGAAGATCCAATTCATGAATCGGTTAATTTGAATGAACTGATTCAAATGAACCGATTCATGTGAAAGATCCGAACTTCCCATCTCTACTGAAACAACCAATGACAAAGATCCTTACAGTAAGGAGCTTAGCGATTGGTCAGTTTGAGCGGGCTGCCGGAGCTTCTGGCACACCACTCTGAAGTAAGGAAGGAGGTGCACGCGATCGTCAATGGCGGGGTAAGTGGCCTTGCTGCAGAGCCTTGTTTTAACTTGTTCAGCCTCACATGCTGTATGAGCCTAATCCGGCTATGAACACATATGGATATGTGAGCTATAGCGGTGCTCGTCCGCGGTGTGCGCCCTGTCAGGGACCAGCCCTGCTAGTAGTAACTGTTCGGTAACGCCACATTTCACACAGGTTACCCATTAGTGACGGCCGGCAGCATGGTGAGTGTTGTGTCACCGACAACGTTTCAGTTTCCCGCCCTTATCTGTAGTGTACAGCTCCTAATGTGCAGGCAGCGTGCGTCATAAGGACTGAAGAGTACAGTACAGCTGTTACCTATAGCAACTGGAGACAGCCTGTTCTGTAATTAGAGGAAGCAGCCACAGTCTGTTCATAAGTCATAACCCCATCAGCCACATTACCCCCATAACACTTTAAACCTCATAAAATCACTGCAACAGTGACCTCAGTGGTGCCGACCCCCTCAGAGCAAGAGTGACCTCAGTGGTGCCAACCCCCTCAGAGCAACAGTGACCTCAGTGGTGCCAACCCCCTCAGAGCAACAGTGACCTCAGTGGTGCCAACCCCCTCAGAGCAACAGTGACCTCAGTGGTGCCAACCCCCTCAGAGCAACAGTGACCTCGGCTAAATTTAAAATTGTCTAAATTTGCTATTTATGCATGGTAGACAGTTCTAGAGCACTAGTAATGGTTTCCCTGCATAAATAGCAACCCCTTAATGTTATGTAGGCCTTCGTATTAACTATTTGAATTACTGTAACTTTTGTACTCATCGGCTGAAAATACTCCTCAAAAATGGTAAGAGGAGTATTTTTACTTTTCCAGAAAAAATGTAGCACGACCTCTGTTCCCCATAGTATTTGCCTTAGTCATGGAACCTTTTGCAGAAACTGTCAGGCAATCTTATATTATTTTGGGAATCTTGGTGAAGGGCGAGTCTCATACACTGGGCCTCTATGCTGACGACGTCATATGGTCACTAACACGTCCGGAGGTGTCTCTCCCGGGGGTACAGTAAGTTTTAAATAAGTTCCAAAATGTATCCTAATATAAAATGAACCTATCGAAAACCCAAGCATACACTGTGGGGGTGGATTCCACCAGGAGAGCGAAACTGGTTTCCCAATACCACTTTAGTTGGCAGGAGAAAGGCTTCACTTACTTTGGTATCACTCTTACCAAAACTAGCAAAGATTTATACTCCGCAAACTATCCACCCCTATTATCAAAAGCATCTGATGTGATTCGGAAATACTCCCACTCACTATTATCTTGTGCCTGCAGAGTGGCCGTTATTAAAATGATGCTGCTCCCTACCATATTATATACCTTTCACACTGTGGTGATCCTGTTAGCTGCCGTATTTTTTCAATCTTTCAAAAGCTGCTCACCGACTTGGTTTGGGCTGGTAGAAAACCCAGAATTCGGTAAGCTACAATGTCTAGACCTTGGGCCAGGGGGGTTATGGTTATCCCGGATGTAAGGAAATATTACATGGCCTGTGTTCTTACGCAAATGAAAGAATGGTGGACACACGACAGTGGAATAAGATGGGTGACATTAGAAAAGGCATCATCTGCCACCCCTCTTATTGCTCAGTTCAATTTGCATCATCAAAAAGGTATGGGGACTCAAGCCTTCCTATATAGTATAAAGGTATTAGCTATGGTATGGAAAAGTCTCCTTCTATATTTGGCTACTTTACCCAAAACTACTATTAAGAACCTACCTTTACTATACGTAAATGCATGGATCCCAGATCTACACTTAGAGAATTGGTTGGCGGCAGGAATAACCAAAATTGCTCATTTGTTTGAAGGCACAACCCTGGATACTTTTGATAGTTTAACCCACAAATTTAACATCCCACAGAGAGATTTCTATAACTATCTGAGGATAAGACATGCCTTCTGTAGCCACGACATCTCCTCAATGGATTTCCCTATTACAATCCTAAACTTTATCTATTAGGGGTATCTCCTTCTTTTACAACATCTTTATAACTCCTAACACATCTGTGAAACCTCTTTGTCTTAAAATGGGAAGAAGAATTAGGGGTGGAACATTCGGTGGAAGACTGGTACTTAGCCTTCCCTATAGTAAAACAGATATCAGGAGCTACGCACTGGGAGACGGCATTTAAAATACTTATCCGATAGTACCAAACACCTTATCATATTTACAAGCTTAATTCCTCATATCCCCCTTTTGCTGAAGGAAGTGCGGTCTCTTAGGCATGTATAAACATGTATGGTGGAACTGTCCATTGGTGTCCACTTTCTGGGATGCCGTGTTCCTTCCCTTACAGAAAGTGACGGGAGTGCAAATACCCAAGTCACCATCTCTAGCCCTCTGTTTTGTGGGTCTTATAGAACTCCCCCCACAGATTACGTTAGTTTGTGGTCAGATTATTCTCGCAGCTAGGGCTATGATAGCCAAATCCTGGAAATTGAGCTCCCCGATGACTATTAAGGAATTAACATCTACGGTCCAATTACATTTTGAGTTAGAGAAAATGTATGCTTCTCAGTCACACAGTAGGTCCAAGGTATTGCAATATTGGGACCCAATTTTCCAAACTGTAACAGTTTATGTAACACTTGCTAGATGCGAGTTTTATGCATGAGCAGCTGTATATAAAAATATTTATCATCTTTTTATTCCAATAAGGTATTTGTCTAAGAAAAAGGTGCCACCATGTTTCTGTTTGTTATATCTAGTGATGCCGACTTTAATCTTCTGATGTACATCAAGGAAAAATATTTCTGAGACCAGTTTTACTTCTTAAAGGGAACCTGTCACCTGGATTTTGTGTATAGAGCTGAGGACATGGGTTGCTAGATCGCCGCTAGCACATCCGCAATATCCAATCCCCATAGCTCTCTGTGCTTTTATTGTGTAAAAAAAGCAATTTGATACAATAAAAGCACAGAGAGCTATGGGGACTCGGTATTGTGGATGTGCTAGCGGCGATCTAGCAACCCATGTCCTCAGCTCTATACACAAAATCCAGGTGACAGGTTCCCTTTAAGGCCCCTGCTAAATTTATGGTAACTTACTGCGAGCACACCTCACATTGTAGATTGTAACAAGTTTCTCAATAAAAATTAAATTTATAATAAAAAAAAAAGTTTGTCTTAGTAAATGTACCCCAATCAGTTTTGTCTGCAATTGCATTCAGTGGGGCACATTTACTACAGGGGGGGCCCCTTGTATGGATTATGCTTACCTGCTCCCCGACACCCGTGTCACTAGCCTGCTATTGGCTGCTCCCCCCACTCGCCGGATGTTTTGATCCGAGTGACAGAGAGATGCAGTGGTGGCCGTGCAGGGATTCGGAGTGTTGCGGGTGTTGAGGAGCAGGTAAGTATAATTCATATTTTAGATAACCCAAAAAAAAAAAAAAAAAAAAATGTATTGGATAATGATCAGGAATATTAAATCACAAAAACTAAAGAATTTACCTCCCTGGTTAAAATATACCTTTTATTGAATCCATTAAAATATAACTTTTGAAAACCCCTATCGATAGTACAATCATAGATGCTACTACTGATCAATTATTAAATTATATATATATATATATATATATATATATATATATATATATATATATATATATATATATATACACACACACACACACACACATACATATACACACACACACACACACACATACATATACACACACATACATACATACACACACTCACCTAAAGAATTATTAGGAACACCATATTGTGGGAGTGTGTGTATATATATCCACACAGTATTAGCTTGCTAATCATAGCTTGCTGCTTTTCCAAGGCTGCTATTTCAAGTGCTGCTGTTATAAGTGCATTGGAGATATTCAGGAGATACTTAGGAGGTAATCTGGAGGTGGATACAATCTAAACAAGTAAGATTTGTTTGTTTAAAATCTTTCTCCTCTTTACAATGGCAGATCTGGTTCTGTGCAGGAATTGTTGTGCTTTTATTTCAGGTTCCACTCTTCAAAGGTTTGGATACTGTCTGAACTGTAGACAGCTCTCCATAATGCAGCAGGAAATTACCTTTTTGAAATATGAGATTTTTAAATTAACCACTAAACAAACTCAGGCTGAGAACATTGCAATGCCACTGCCACAGAGGCCCCCTAGAAATGGAAGATGGGTTACTGTAGGTTCAGGTAGACTGAGAGTTGTGGCTCTCCATAATTCATTTGCAGCACTTTCAGAGTGCAAGAGCAACATGGAGGATGGCTCAAGCACAGTGGGTGAGAAACAATCATCTCCCATGCCTAAAGTATGTAAGACTGCAGCCAAAGACAAAAAGGAGAAGGTGAGGATTGATAGTAAGCAGCTGTTGGTGGGCAATTCCATCATAAGAGGTGTGAAGTTTGAGGAGAATGGTGTTGCGAGATGTCTCCCTGGTGCTACCGCTAGCAGGGATAGACGACGGATCCTAAATATTGTTAGGCAAGCAAAGCAGGAAAGGGAAGTGGATGTTATTCTCCATCTTGGGACAAACGATCTGGCTTGCAATGAGGTTTCAAAGGTGAAAGAAGCTTTTCATACACTTGGAAAGGATATACGGGAGGTTGCATCAACTGTTTCATTCTCTGCAGTTTTGCCTGTGCATAACCTTCAGCATGACAGGAAGATGCGCATTAGGGAATTTAATGTATGGGTTGGTGAATGGTGTCTGAACCAAGGGTTTGGCTTTGTGTCTCATGATAGCTCTTGTTGGAATGGAAAAGAACTGTACAAGAAAGATGGTTTGCATCTTTCTCTCAAGGGAACAAATGTCCTCGGTGAACAGTTCCAAGTATTTGCTAAGAAGCATTTAAACTAGGAAAGGGGGGCAAAAGAGTGATAATCCAGCAGTCCGACTGCCCCCCGGAACAATGCCAGAAGAGGCCAGTAGCACAAAGGTTAAGAAATGACAAGCTCAGAGTCTTGTCTACAAATGCTCGCAGTCTAGGGAATAAGATCAATGAGCTTGAGGCTATAATGGCATCTGAGAATATAGATGTAGTGGCTGTTACTGAGAGGTGGTTCAAGGGGAGTAATGACTGGGATATCAATACCAGGGTTCTCTCTATACAGGAAAGACAGAGAAGGCAAGAAGGGGGAGGGGTGGCCCTGTATGTGAAAGATAGCATAAAATCTAATTTGATACAAGTTAGCGAGAACAATTTAGAGTCAGTTTGGGTTACCTTGCAGCTTGATAATCATAAGGTAACTCGTGTAGGTGTTATATATAGACCACCTACCCAAGTCAAAGAATTAGATGATCTACTAGTTGAGGAAATAGCTAAAATGACATTGAAGGGGGAAGTTATCATTATGGGAGACTTCAATCTTCCAGATGTAAACTGGAAAACCAAAATAGCTAGTTCTGCCAAGAGTACAGATATTCTAAATTCCCTACTGGGATTATCTCTACAGCAAGTAGTGGAGGAGCCAACCCGGAAGGAGGCCATTTTAGATTTAGTATTCACAAATGGGAATTTGGTATCTGATATTACTGTAGGGGAAAGCTTGGGATCTAGTGATCACCAGTCAGTGTGGTTTACTATAAGTACAGTGACTTAGTCACACCACACAAAAACAAAAGTTTTAGATTTTAGAAAAACTGACTTTTCTAAAATTAGATTAGTGGTATACGAGTCCCTATCAGACTGGAACAGTTTAATTGGAGTCCAGGAGAAATGGGACTACTTAAAAGTGGCACTATTGAAGGCAACAGAAGATTGCATTAGGCTTGTCAGTAAAAGCAAAAAAAGGAAGAGACCACTGTGGTACTCAGCAGAAGTGGCCAAAATCATTAAAAACAAAAAGATAGCATTTAGGAATTATAAAAAAAAAAAAAAAACGAGGCTGACAGACAAATTTATAAGATTAGGCAGAGAGATGCCAAACAAGTTATAAGAGCTTCTAAAGCACAGGCAGAAGAGAAATTAGCTCAGTCAGGGAAAAAAGCCGATAAGGCATTCTTCAGATACATAAATGAAAAAAGGAAACTAAAACAAGGAATTACCAAATTAAAAACTAAAGAAGGAAGGTATATGGAAGAAGATAAAGAACTAGCTGACTGCCTCAATGAATACTTCTGTTCAGTTTTTACAAAGGAAAATGAAGGAGAAGGACCTCAGTTGGGAAAGAAGACTAATGAATCTTTTGACGCATGTGTCTTTACAGAGGAAGAGGTTCTAAGTCAACTGTCTAAAATTAATAGAAATAAGTCACAGGGGCCTGATGGGATACACCCAAAGCTATTAAAAGAGCTCAGCGGTGAACTAGCAAAACCATTAACAGATTTATTTAACCAATCACTGGCAACAGGAGTCGTCCCAGAAGATTGGAAATTAGCAAATGTTGTGCCCATTCACAAGAAAGGTAGTAGGGAGGAATCGGGCAACTATAGGCCAGTAAGCCTGACATCAATAGTGGGGAAATTAATAGAAACCATACTTAAGGAGAGGATTGTGGACCATCTAAAATCCCATGGATTGAAAAATGAAAAACAGCATGGGTTTACTTCAGGGAGATCATGTCAAACTAATCTTATTGATTTTTTTGATTGGGTGACTAAAATAATAGATGGAGGAGGTGCAGTAGACATCGCTTATCTAGACTTTAGTAAGGCTTTTGATACTGTCCCACATAGAAGGCTTATCAATAAAGTGCAGTCATTGGGCTTGGACTCCCATATTGTTGAATGGATTAGGCAGTGGCTGAGGGACAGGCAACAGAGGGTTGTAGTCAATGGAGTATATTCAGACCAAGGTCTTGTTACCAGTGGGGTACCTCAGGGATCTGTTCTGGGACCCATATTGTTTAATATCTTTATCAGCGAAATTGCAGAAGGCCTCAATGGTAAGGTGTGTCTTTTTGCTGATGACACAAAGATTTGTAACAGGGTTGATGTTCCTGGAGGAATACACCAAATGGAAAAGGACTTCGGAAAACTAGAGGAATGGTCAAAAATCTGGCAACTAAAATTGAATGTTGATAAGTGCAAGATAATGCACCTGGGACGTAAAAACCCAAGAGCAGAATATAAAATCAGTGATACAGTCCTAACATCAGTATCTGAGGAAAGGGATTTAGGGATCATTATTTCAGAAGACTTAAAAGGTAGGCAGACAATGTCACAGAGCAGCAGGAAATGCTAGCAGAATGCTTGGGTGTATAGCAAGAGGAATTACCAGTAGAAAGAGGGAGGTGCTCATGCCGCTCTACAGAGCACTAGTGAGACCTCATTTGGAGTATTGTGCTCAGTACTGGAGACCATATCTCCAGAAGGATATTGATACTTTGGAGAGAGTTCAGAGAAGAGCTACTAAACTGGTACATGGATTGCAGGATAAAACTTACCAGGAAAGATTAAAGGACCTTAACATGTATAGCTTGGAAGAAAGACGAGACAGAGGGGATAGGATAGAAACTTTTAAATACATAAAGGGAATCAACAAGGTAAAAGAGGAAAGAATATTTAAAAGAAGAAAAACTGCTACAAGAAGACATAGTTTTAAATTAGAGGGGCAAAGGTTTAAAAGTAATATCAGGAAGTATTACTTTACTGAGAGAGTAGTGGATGCATGGAATAGCCTTCCTGCAGAAGTGGCAGCTGCAAATACAGTGGAGGAGTTTAAGCATGCATGGGATAGGCATAAGGCCATCCTTCATATAAGATAGGGCCAGGGGCTATCCATAGTATTTAGTATATTGGGCAGACTAGATGGGCCAAACGGTTCTTATCTGCCGACACATTCTATGTTTCTATGTTTCTATACTAATACGGTGTTGGACCCCCTTTTGCCTTCAGAACTGCCTTAATTCTACGTGGCATTGATTCAACAAGGTGCTGATAGCATTCTTTAGAAATGTTGGCCCATATTGATAGGATAGCATCTTGCAGTTGATGGAGATTTGAGGGATGCACATCCAGGGCACGAAGCTCCCGTTCCACCACATCCCAAAGATGCTCTATTGGGTTGAGATCTGGCGACTGTGGGGGCCATTTTAGTACAGTGAACTCATTGTCATGTTCAAGAAACCAATTTGAAATGATTCGAGCTTTGTGACATGGTGTATTATCCTGCTGGAAGTAGCCATCAGAGGATGGATGCATGTTCTCATTCTGTTTACGCCAAATTCGGACTCTACCATTTGAATGTCTCAACAGAAATCGAGACTCATCAGACCAGGCAACATTTTTCCAGACTTCAACAGTCCAATTTTGGTGAGCTCGTGCAAATTGTAGCCTCTTTTTCCTATTTGTAGTGGAGATGAGTGGTACCCGGTGGGGTCTTCTGCTGTTGTAGCCCATCCGCCTCAAGGATGTGCGTGTTGTGGCTTCACAAGTGCTTTGCTGCATACCTTGGTTGTAACGAGTGGTTATTTCAGTCAACGTTGCTCTTCTATCAGCTTGAATCAGTCGACCCATTCTCCTCTGGCCTCTAGCATCCACAAGGCATTTTTGCCCACAGGACTGCCGCATACTGGATGTTTTTCCCTTTTCACACCATTCTTTGTAAACCCTAGAAATGGTTGTGCGTGAAAATCCCAGTAACTGAGCAGATTGTGAAATACTCAGACCGGCCCGTCTGGCACCAACAACCATGCCACACTCAAAATTGCTTAAATCACCTTTCTTTCCCATTCTGACATTCAGTTTGGAGTTCAGGAGATTGTCTTGACCAGGACCACACCCCTAAATGATTTGAAGCAACTGCCATGTGATTGGTTGACTAGATAATTGCATTAATGAGAAATAGAACAGGTGTTCCTAATAATTCTTTAGGAGAGAGATTATATATATATATATATATATATATATATATATATATATATATATATACACACATATACATATACATATACACACAAAATATGTCATATTCTAGGTTCTTCAAAGTAGCCACCTTTTGCTTTGATTACTGCTTTGCACACTCTTGGCATTCTCTTGATGAGCTTCAAAAGGTAGTCCCCTGAAATGGTCTTCCAACAGTCTTGAAGGAGTTCCCAGAGATGCTTAGCACTTGTTGGCCCTTTTGCCTTCACTCTGCGGTCCAGCTCACCCCCAAACCATCTCGATTGGGTTCAGGTCCGGTGACTGTGGAGGCCAGGTCATCTGGCGCAGCACCCCATCACTCTCCTTCATGGTCAAATAGCCCTTACTTTCAAAGTTTTCCCAATTTTTCGGCTGACTGACCTTCATTTCTGAAAGTAATGATGGCCACTCGTTTTTCTTTACTTAGCTGCTTTTTTCTTGCCATAATACAAATTCTAACAGTCTATTCAGTAGGACTATCAGCTGTGTATCCACCTGACTTCTCCTCAACGCAACTGATGGTAACAACCCCATGTATAAGGCAAGAAATCCCACTTACTAAACCTGACAGGGCACACCGGTGAAGTAAAAACCATTTCAGGGGACTACCTCTTGAAGCTCATCAATAGAATGCAAAGAGTGTGCAAAGCAGTAATCAAAGCAAAAGGTGGCTACTTTGAAGAACCTAGAATATGACATATTTTCAGTTGTTTCACACTTGTTTGTTATGTATATAATTCAACATGTGTTAATTCATAGTTTTGATGCCTTCATAGTCATGAAAATAAAGAAAACTCTTTGAATGAGAAGGTGTGTCCAAAATTTTGGTCTGTTATATATATATATATATATAGAGATAGTATTTAATAATTGATCAGTAGCATCTATGATTGTACCATCGATAGGGGTTTTCGAAAGTTATATTTTAATTAGTGTTGAGCGAACTTGTGTTTTAAGTTCGGCGTCTAAAGTTCGAGTTCAGGTTATCGAAGTATCCCGTTATGGATTCTAAATTCCGTTATGGTCCATGGTAGCGGAATCCATAACGGGATACTTCAGTAACCCAAACCCGAACTTTAGACACCGAACTTAAAACACAAGTTCGCTCAACACTAATTTTAGTGGATTCAATAAAAGGTATATTTTAACCAGAGAGGTAAATCCTTTAGTTTTTGTGGTTTAATATTCCTGATCATTATCCAATACTGAATTATACTTACCTGCTCCTCGACACCCTCGACACTCTGGATCCCTGCACGGCCACCACTGCATCTCTTTGTCACTTGGATCAAAACATCCGGCGAGTGGGGGGGAGCAGCCAATAGCAGGCTAGCGAATTTATTAAGTGATTTAATTAAAGGCTTTTGTTAATTAAATGGTCGTGTGTAATTCTATGACCAGGGCATACACATAGTTTGCTTGTATTTTTTTTTCATAATTGATCAGTAGCATCTATGATTGTACTATCGATAGGGGTTTTCGAAAGTTCTATTTTAATGGATGGGACCTTTCACTAGAATAAAAAATCTAAACTAAGCAGCGCTCAGCTCATAGCCTGAGAGGGTTTTTTTTCTCTCAGGCTATGAGCTGAGCGCTGGGATTGGCCAGCGCTACAGCATGGGAGAAGGAGACGCCGGCAGGTTCAACTGGGTGGAGCCTAACTATGAAGATACCGGAGGCTATACCGGGAGAACGGAGCGGCGCCCAGGTATAACAGTAAGTGCAGGGAGATCCCTGGGCGCCGCTCTCCATGTCTGTATGCTTAGTTTAGATTTTTTATTCTAGTGAAAGGTCCTCTTTAATAAAAAAAGGTATATTTTAACAATATTGGATAACCCCCTTAAACCAAAAAGAAAAACCTGATTTATTATGGGATAATAAATGAGACCCAAACATTGTCAACATGCCTGTTTTTCTTTCATGTACGCCCCATTAACTTCAATGGAGCCTGGGATCTGTGTGAAAAACGCACAATATAGAAGATGTGACAATTTTTCCCGAAAGCAGAAAAACTACTGTATGTTCACGTCCACATATCCATTGAAATGAATGGATTCAGTCTGGATGCTATCTGTTTGCAACATGCATCGCATCTGGACAGAAAACGCGCTGGTATGTAAGAGGCTTTAGGCTAGGCCTACGCTGGTGGCGGCCAGGATGGCAGAGTAGTGGTGATCTTTCCCTGCAATCCCATTCATTTCTATGGGATCACCAGCACTCTGCGGTCCTTGCTGTGAGCAGCCCATCCTCTATCCATCACATAGATACAACACGCATTTTATTAGAAGAACAAAGACACGCTCTAGAATGAAAGGAGGAGCCAGATGGCCAGCACACTTTGCACCTTCTTCAGCCTCCACAC
Organism: Bufo bufo; assembly: GCF_905171765.1. Taxonomy (NCBI): domain Eukaryota; kingdom Metazoa; phylum Chordata; class Amphibia; order Anura; family Bufonidae; genus Bufo; species Bufo bufo. The sequence continues at coordinate 106,112,062 of NC_053395.1, read as the reverse complement.
AAGGCCCTCAGTGCTCCCTGTTACTTACTTGTCATCTGCCGCGACCTTCGGTACAGCTCCGTGAATCTCGGGTTCCTCAGACTTGGAGCAGAAGCGCCTACATGGAGTCAACCAGAAGCTAGCAGCACTACTCCCGCCTCCATTTCCTCTGCTGCTGAGACTGACTCTCAGCGGCGCAGTTTTACAGTTATGTCTGCCGTTTAGAATTATAATCCGCAGAAAGGCAGATCTTCCAAAACGAATCATGTTGTTAATGGAGAAATACAGCCCTGAACGCCTGGAATAAACGCAGCTAGAACCGCCTCGTAGTGTCCGCTTTCTGTGAAGGTGGGGGAGAGCCTCCGTCCTCTCCTTATTGGTTATCTATGGCAGCTGTCAGATGTAGAATCTCGCGATTGGTGGAGTGGAGGGGGGGGGGGGGTTCTAATCCCGTCAATTAAAGGGATGGGCAGGCCTAGCTTCTCAGAAACAGGAGGCTGATTAGGCTACTTTCACACTTGATCCGGCAAGCATGCTGCGGTATTTCGGGTACTTTAACACTAGCGTTTTTCTTTTCCGGCAATGAGTTCCATCCTAGGGGCTCATTACCGGAAAGTAACTGATCAGTTTCATTCTCTGAATGGAGAGAAATCCGTTCGGAATGTCTTCAGTTCAGTCTTTTAGATTTTTCAGGACGGAGATAATACCGCAGCATGCTGCGGTATTATCTCCTTCCAAAATTCCGGATCAGTTGCCGGAATGCCGGATCTGTATTAAAAATGCCGGATCCGGTAAAAATGTGAAAACAAATAGAAACTGATCCGTTTGTCCGTATGACAAACAGACGGATCCATTCTTGCAGTGCATTTGTGAGACAGATTTGTCTACAAATGCTGTCCAGTTGCTACGGAACTGCTTGCCGGATCACTCTGCTATAAGTGTGAAAGTAGCCTTACTCCGTCCAAAACGCCGTTCAGTGACTGAACTGAAGACATCCTGAATGGATTTTTCTCCATTCAGAATGCATGGGGATAAAATTGATCAGTTATTTTCCGGTATTGAGCCCCTATGATGGAGTTCAGTGCCGGAAAAGAAAAAGGCTAGTGTGAAAGTACCCTCAGAAGGAGGCCTCCGGTATTTAGATCTTCTTTCAGGGTACTTTCACACTAGTGTTTTTCTTTTCTGGTATTGAGTTCCATCCTAGGGGAAAAAAAACTGATCAGTTTAATCATAATGCATTCTGAATGGAGAGCAATCCGTTCAGGATGCATCAGTTCAGTCCCTCTTATGTTTTTTGGACGGAGAAAATATTGCAGCATGCTGCAGTTTTCTCTCCGGCCAAAAATACTGGCCACTTGCTGGAATGCCGGATTCGGCATTAATTTACATTGAAGTCTATTAGTGCCGGATCTGGCATTAAGTGTCCCGGCAAAACGGAACCGGCTTTTCAGTCTGCGCATGCGCAGACCTTTAAAAATGCAAAAAAAATGAATCCTCTGCCGCAAGTGTGAAAGTACCCTCAAACGAAAGAAGTGTGTGACACTAGGCTGAGGAACTGTTCCTCAAAACAACTCTCCAGTCAGAGAATCACTTGTCAAAAATCGGAACTGTTTTCTGCCCTTACATTTTATTCCTGTGTGAGGGTACCTGCATGTAAGTGCAGGTGAATGTGCAGAAGATCCACCTGAATTTTCATGTGGATATCTGTGCATTTCTGTAACCAAACCGCATTAAAAAAAATGCTATTTCTGATTGCGGTATTTGGTGTGGACTTGATGAGATTTTGCTGTAGATCTCGCCCTTGATTTGATAAGGTTGAAATCCACAGCTAAAACAAACATAGTTGACCGAAGATCAGCACAGAACGTAACTGCAAAGTGTACATGAGATTTGTCTGTACTACACTTTGTTGGTACCATATTTTGCAAGTTTTATCCTTATGGGAATCTGCACCAAAAAAACATGTAAGCCGCAAAATGTGCAGGTACACATAGGCTCTGTTCACCTCTCCTTTTATCTCTCTGTTTAGCATGTGTGCTGGGAAAGCTTCTAAGGCTAAGTTCCTATCGCCATTTATCTTTCCGTTCTTCTGATCCGTCAGAATAACAGAAAAATAAAGAAAAAAACAAATCCTGTATAAAAACAGATCCTTTAAAAAAAATCCTGTAAAAAAATAAAAAATAAAATCCTGTGCATCAGTTATGCACATCTGGCTTCCGTTTTACCCATTTCCATCAGAGATCTAATATTTTGGGCAGAAAAAAGGCTCTCCAGCTGTTGCAAAACTACAGCTCCCAGCATGCCCAGACTGCGTACAGCAGGGCATGGTGGGAGTTGTAGTTTTACAACAGCTGGAAAGCCGCAAGTTGGCCATGCCTGGTCTAAAACAATGACTCTCTGGCGGAAATGGCTCAAACGGATGTGAGATGTGCATAACTGATGCACACAATCAGTTTTTTTTTACAGGATCATGTTTTTTTTCTTTATTTTTCTGTTCTTCTGACAGATCAGAAGAACGTAAAAATAACATCGATTTGAACTCTCCCTCCTAGGGTCGCCAAGAAATACCTGCCTCGTTTACACAGTGTAGTGGTGTAGTTTTGGGGTGTGGCTTAGCACAAGGTGTTATTTGACAGCAATAAGTTTGATCATATTTAGAGTTTTGTGAAAGTTTTTTTTTTTTTTTATAACAAGACACATTTTTTTCCTGTCATTTTTAATATGAATTTCAGCCAAAATGATGCACAGGTCTTATGTATAAACACTGTAATGAATGAGCTCTTATTGAGAAGCAGATATCCAGAAAGCCAGAGAAAATGCATCCCACTCCTCTGATTCCCTTGCTGCCCCTGAACCGTTCAGCCCCGTTTGCCCGTTTTGTCATAGGCCCCTTTCACACGGGCAAGTTTTCCGCGCGGGTGCAATGCGTGAGGTGAACGCATTGCACCCGCATTGAATCCGGACCCATTCACTTCAATGGGGCTGTGTAGATGAGCGGTGATTTTAACGCATCACTTGTGCTTTGCGTGAAAATCGCAGCAGGTTCTATTTTCTGCATTTTTCACGCAACGCAGGCCCCATAGAAATGAATGGGGCTGCGTGAAAATCGCAAGCATCCGCAAGCAAGTGCGGATGCGGTGCGATTTTTACGCATGGTTGCTAGGAGATGATAGGGATGAGCATCCCCATTAAAGTCTAATCACTGTATTATTTTCCCTTATAACAAGGATCTTCTATCTTCATTCAGCAGGACCTGCGCTGACGTCACCGCGCTCACCACATGGTCATCAAAGGTCTTTTTGCAGGTCCAGAAAGAAGAAGACGATGCTGGCTGCGCGAACAAGTGGATGAGATTAGTTAATTTTTATTTATTTTTTTAACCCCTCAAGGCACATTTTAGTAAGCATTCTGTTGTTATAAGGGAAAATAATAAAATTAATAGAACACCTAACCCAAAACCCGAACTTCAGTGAAGAAGTCCAGATTCGGTCTGGGTACCACATTCAGTTTTTTCTCATTGCACTCGCGCGGAAAAAACTGAACATCGGAACGCAATTGCAGTCAAAACTGTGCATTGCTTATAGCACAGACCTGTCACTTACCAGTAGGAGGAGCGCCCGGCCGGCCACAGACAGCGCACGTAAGTATAATGCTGCTAAAAGTGCTAAGTAACCATGGCAGCCAGGACTGCAGTAGCGTCCTGGCTGCCATGGTAACTGATCAGAGCCCCAGCGATTAAACTGGGACTCCGATCGGAACTGCCGCTCTGATGCCACCAATGATGGGGGGGAGGGGGGTTGTTAACCTGTGGCCACTGCCACCAATAATTTTAATTGGGGGGGGAGAGAGGGGAGGCCGCACTGGACACCAATGATTTTAATAGGGGGGAGGGAGGGGGGTCTGGCCCCTGCTGCCTGGCAGCACCCGATCTCTTACAGGGGGCTGAGATCCGCACAATTAACCCCTCAGGTGCGGCATCTGAGGGGTTAATTGTGCGGATCACAGCCCCCTGTAAGAGATCGGGTGCTGCCAGGCAGCAGGGGGCAGTTATGTACACAGTTCTAGGTATATTCTAACTTGAAGTGTCCCCATCACCATGGGAACGCCTCTGTGTTAGAATATACTGTTGGATCAGAGTTTTCACGATCATGAAAACTCAGATTTGAAAAAGCTAATACTATTACTTTCCGTTATAACATGTTATAACGGAAAATAATAAAGTGAAGTTCGGGTCCCCATTGACTTCAATGGGGTTCGGATCGAACTCCCCGTACCCGAACTTCTAGGTGTTCGCTCAACTCTATCAGTGAGGAAAATGGTGCTTCTGTCAGAAATGTTAGTTATTTATCTCTAGTGATCAGGGGCTGGCTGGCAAATTTTAGCCTGGGGGGGGCAAGCACACAGCACTGGCCCATGTGTAGCAGCCCACCCTTAGGCCTCTTTCACACGAACATGTGCGCTCCGTGGACATATTGTGGACCACATTTGCGGATCCGCAATACACGGGCGCCGTTCCGTGGGCATTCCGCATCACAGATGCGGACCCATTCACTTGAATGGGTCCGCAAATCCGGAGATGCGGAATGGTGCGGAGCGGAAGCACGGAATAGAACCCTATTGAAGCACTACGGAGTGCTTCCGTGGGGTTTCATCCCATACTTCCGTTCTGCAAAAAGATAGAACGGGCGGGCGGATCGCGGACCCATTAAAGTGAATGGGTCCACGATCCGCTGTGGCTACCCAACGGTTGGTGTTTGTGCATTGCAGCCCACAATTTGCGGGCCGCAGCACGGCCACGGGGCGCACACATTCGTGTGCAAGAGGCCTTAACCTGTAGAAATCGGAGTCTCACTTTCTTCTGGAATTCGCATCCCCACTTAACCCTTGGTTGAACTTGATGGACTTATGTCTTTTTTTCAATCGTATTAGCTATGTAAGGCCTCATGCACACGACCGTATGTATTTTGCGGTCCTCAAAAAACGGATCCGCAAAAAATACGGATAACGTCCATGTGCTTTCCGTATTTTACGGAACAGCTGGCCCCTAATAGAACAGTACTATCCTTGTTTGTTATGCGGACAATAATAGGACATGTTCTAGTTTTTTGCGGAACGGAAATACGGACATACGGAAACAGAATACACACGGAGTAACTTCCGCTTTTTTTGCGGACCCATTGAAATGAATTGTTCCGTATACGGTCCGCGAAAAAAACGGAATGGACACGGAATGAAAATACGTTCGTGTGCTTGTAACTCTGCCTACCATATAAAGGTGGTGTAGGTAAATGGGCTTTAAATCCTTAACCCCTTTCTATCCCCGGCCAGTTTTCACCTTACTGCCCAGGCCATTTTCTGCAAATCTGACATTTGTCACTTTGTGTGGTAATAACTTTGTAACACTTTTACTTATCCAAGCCATTCTGAGATTGTTTTCATATGACACATTGTACTTTAGGATAGTGGAAAATTTGAGTCAATATATTTCACCTTTATTTATACCAAAATTTACCAATTTTCTAACTTTGAATTTCTCAACTTTTAAGGCTACATGCCAATTGTGAAAAAAACGGATGGCGTCCGTATGTCGTCCATTTTGTTTGCGGATCCATTGTAACAATGCCTATCCTTAGGATAGGACATGTTCTATTTTTTTTTGGAGGGGCTACGGAACAGACATACTGATGTGGACAGCACACGGTGTGCTGTCTACATTTTTTGCGGACCCATTGAAATGAATGGGTCTGCATCCTATCCACAAAAAAAACGGAACGGACAAGGAAACAAAATACATTCGTGTGCATGTAGTAATACCTCATAAAATAGTTATCAATCAACATTCCCCATAGGTTTACGTTATATTGGCATCATTTTGTAAATGTAATGTATTTTTTTAGGACATTTAGAAGGCTTAGAATTTTAGAAGCAATTTTTCAGCAAAATTTCAAAAGTGATATTGAGGGGCTTACGTAATGGAAACCACCCATTAATGACCCTATTTTAGAAACTACATCCCTCAGATCACTCAAACTTTACAAACTTTGTTAACCCTTGAGGTGTTCCATAAGAATTAAAGGAAAATGGAGGTGAAATTTCAAAATTCTCTGCTCTCCCAGAGGAAATAGACACCGGGAAGATAGCAAGGGACCAATCAGAGTGGTCCCTTGCTGGCAAGCGCTCCGAATGGTTAGGCTCTGCATTCTAACAAAAACAAAGACAGGTGCACACTGCAGTATTACTAACCCTCGTACTGGTGTAAAATTGAGAGATTAGCCAACATATCCTGCTTGGAGGACGTGTCTGAGCCCAAGCACCGCGCCAAGGTTTCTCAAGTAGATCGGGACCTAACGCTAAACCTACCTGGGCCGTATGGGCAACACCAGGAGCCAGTGGGCAAATTACAGGAGCGCAAGGTCCGACTCACAGTCAATCTCCCAGTAACTTCCAGCATGTGACCATGCATACAGTGGGAGGAGGGAGAGAGCTTTGAGCCCCACCCAAGACTCGCTGATATAGCCTGGGCCTCACATGTACACCAGAATGCTGCCTGTGAATGGAAATAAAGGCACATTCAGACTAGGATATGTTGGCTAATTTCTCAATTCTACACCAGTACGAGGGTTAGTAAGACCGCAGTGTGCACCTGTCTTTGTTTTTGTTATATTATTTTTACTGTTTATCACATCCACACATTTGCTATCCTGTGTAGGATGTCCATTGTGGTACTTGTGGTCTGCTGCAGGCATCCTCCATTGTATGCATTTTTGCTGGGGATTGCCATTAGCAGCGGACCACAAGTGCAGGATCTTCCCCCCCCCTGTATAGATGCACCACTGCATATGGGGTTGAGCACTTCCTGCTTTTTAATACCACGCCAATCTATAGTTTGTATATTCTGCATTCTAACCAATCAGAGCGCTTCAGTGTGAAAATGCTGGTTTCAGCCTGATATCAGCCGTGACCCCCACTGTGCCCCTAGTGATATCAGGGCCAAAGCCCCTGATGATGCCCCCTGCAGCCCATCTCTGCCATCAGCAGAGATTGTCAGCTGTAACTTACTCTAACTTAGAGCTGACACTCTGTTGCCAACACCGATCTCGGCCGTATAACCCCATAGATGCCGCGGTTAGTAGCCGCCCATGGCATCCATGGGGTTAAGAGGGAGGGAGCTTCCTCTCTCTTCATCGCAGCAGCAGCCCGATGGTTGCCATGGCCTTACAAAGGTGTCCAGGCGGTCATGTACCTAAAGCTGATCAGACCCGGAGGGTCTGATCAGCCTTCGTCTAAGTGTAGCACTGACAATACAGTGCATTGCAATAGATAACTATTGCAATGCACTGTATAGTCATCAGGCCCACTGGATCTTCAAGATCCAAGTGGGTCTTGATAAATAAAATAATAACATATAAGTGTATAAAAAAAAGTGTTAACATTTTTTTTTTAAATTGTAATAAAAATAAAATAAAAATTAGCTTTTCTCATATCCGTTCATTTACAGTACAGACCAAAAGTTTGGACACACCTTCTCATTCAAAGAGTTTTCTTTATTTTCATGACTATGAAGGCATCAAAACTATGAATTAACACATGTGGAATTATATACATAACAAACAAGTGTGAAACAACTGAAAATATGTCATATTCTAGGTTCTTCAAAGTAGCCACCTTTTGCTTTGATTACTGCTTTGCACACTCTTGGCATTCTCTTGATGAGCTTCAAGAGGTAGTCCCCTGAAATGGTCTTCCAACAGTCTTGAAGGAGTTCCCAGAGATGCTTAGCATTTGTTGGCCCTTTTGCCTTCACTCTGCGGTCCAGCTCACCCCAAACCATCTCGATTGGGTTCAGGTCCGGTGACTGTGGAGGCCAGGTCATCTGGCGCAGCACCCCATCACTCTTCTTCATGGTCAAATAGCCCTTACTTTCAAAGTTTTCCCAATTTTTCGGCTGACTGACTGACCTTCATTTCTTAAAGTAATGATGGCCACTCGTTTTTCTTTACTTAGCTGCTTTTTTCTTGCCATAATACTAATTCTAACAGTCTATTCAGTAGGACTATTAGCTGTGTATCCACCTGACTTCTCCTCAACGCCACTGATGGTCCCAACCCCATTTATAAGGCAAGAAATTCCACTTATTAAACCTGACAGGGCACACCTGTGAAGTGAAAACCATTTCAGGGGACTATCTCTTGAAGCTCATCAAGAGAATGCCAAGAGTGTGCAAAGCAGTAATCAAAGCAAAAGGTGGCTACTTTGAAGAACCTAGAATATGACATATTTTCAGTTGTGCTCGGATCGGCTCATGATGAGAGGGTCCCCTACCTAAGCCTATACTCCCCCTCCTACCTAGAAGCAGCAGAGTTATGCCGGAACTGCTTATCGAATGGTAGCCTAAAGGGGGCCACACCAATGATGAGTCCTAAGAAGAAGGGAGGGCTTCTGGGTGGGTCGAAAGCATTCGAACCGACAAGTGGGGCAGGAGAGCCAGGTTTAAATAATTAAAGCCCCGCCTCCCCTCACACAAACACGGCACTCTTAATTGCCTACCACTTGTGCTCGGATCGGCTCATGATGAGAGGGTCCCCTACCTAAGCCTATACTCCCCCTCCTACCTAGAAGCAGCAGAGTTATGCCGGAACTGCTTATCGAAGGGTAGCCTAAAGGGGCCAAAAGAACCATGCATAGGAGTTTGAAAAGACTTTGATAACAGAAACTACAAAACCAAAACTCGAAAGCCAGTGACATTTCGTATTAAGGATCCGGGATATAACGCATGGAACACGCGGAACTGCGACGACCCAACCGTTTGATGACATGTACTGGCACCTTATGCATGGACGCCGCAGCTGCCGCGCCCATGCGGAAGGAATGTCCTGTGCTCCAGAGAGGACCGACCCCTGAACCTGTCAACTAAACCCGAATGTACCTAAGAAAGGCCGCGGTGGTTAGCCGGGCATTGCCTAGTTAGAGTACGGGAGAACATGCCGGCTTGGACTAAATACTACGCAGCCAAGCCTCCAAGGCCTGCACCGGACACCATCTGCTGTCCGTGGGAAAGTATCTGACCGCCACCGATTCCCCCTGCCGTGACGTCTTGGACGAGGCCAAGGTGAGGACATAGATGGACCCGTGCCGGATGAGCTGACCTTTCCACAAGCACCCAGCCAGCGTATTGGTGCCCATGAGCTCGCCTGACCTGACGAATCCATGGAAGGCCAGGTACCAGGCTGTTTCTACCAGAGCGCTAACCTGCGGCCCGAACGGTTTACCCTGCAGTTTGTCTGTCACGGCCTGAACAAGCTACCGGTAAATGGCTGACGCACATGTCGTTTCACAACAGACATCTTGCGCAAACCCTTCAACGCCGCTTTGATCGGGTGGGCGGAAAAGAGTGATGGTAGGTCCGGATGTAGCATGTACCAATGGTGCTGAATACCTGCCAGGTATAGTTAACAGTGCTATAGGACAGGTTTAATTGAGAGTGGCAAAACCCTGACGAAGCCCAATAGGTGAGTGATAGGCCCCCGGCCAGCGGCCGGGTAGGTATTCTCATATCTCTGAAACAGGCGCCAAGCTGTCTTGTAAGCCCTCAGAGTATTACTGGCCAAGGAATTGGCCATCAGTCTCTTAGCTTTGGTGAGATGAGAGACTAGTCCCAGCGCAGCTGGGCCTGGTGGGGAATCTTTTTTTTTTTTTCCTCCACGCGTGAGAGACTCTAATGGCGGAGTCATCTGTGTAAACCTAAAGCGGAGAAGCCATGCGCGAGAGACTAATGGCGGAGCCATGCGTGAGAGACTAATGGCGGAATCATATGTGTAAAACTAACGCGGAGAAGCCATGCGTGAGAGACTCTAATGGCGGAGTCATATGTGTAAACCTAAAACGGAGAAGCCATACGTGAGAGACTCTAATGGCGGAGTCATATGTGTATACCTAAAACGGAGAAGCCATGCGTGAGAGACTCTAATGGCAGAGTCATATGTGTAAAACTAACGCGGAGAAGCCATGCGTGAGAGACTCTAATGGCGGAGTCATATGTGTGACCTAAAACGGAGAAGCCATGCGTGAGAGACTCTAATGGCGGAGTCATATGTGTAAACCTAAAACGGAGAAGCCATGTGTGAGAGACTCTAATGGCGGAGTCATATGTGTAAAACTAACGCGGAGAAGCCATGCGTAAGATACTCTAATGGCGGAGTCATATGTGTAAACCTAAAACGGAGAAGCCATGCGTGAGAGATTCTAATGGCGGAGTCATATGTGTAACCTAAAACGGAGAAGCCATGCGTGAGAGACTCTAATGGCGGAGTCATATGTGTAAAACTAAAACGGAGAAGCCATGCGTGAGAGACTCTAATGGCGGAGTCATATGTGTAAAACTAACGCGGAGAAGCCATGCGTGAGAGACTCTAATGGCGGAGTCATATGTGTAACCTAAAACGGAGAAGCCATGCGTGAGAGACTCTAATGGCGGAGTCATATGTGTAAACCTAAAACGGAGAAGCCATACGTGAGAGACTCTAATGGCGGAGTCATATGTGTAAAACTAAAACGGAGAAGCCATGCGTGAGAGACTCTAATGGCGGAGTCATATGTGTAAAACTAACGCGGAGAAGCCATGCGTGAGAGACTCTAATGGCGGAGTCATATGTGTAAACCTAAAACGGAGAAGCCATACGTGAGAGACTCTAATGGCGGAGTCATATGTGTATACCTAAAACGGAGAAGCCATGTGTGAGAGACTCTAATGACGGAGTCATATGTGTAAAACTAACGCGGAGAAGCCATGCGTAAGATACTCTAATGGTGGAGTCATATGTGTAAACCTAAAACGGAGAAGCCATGCGTGAGAGATTCTAATGGCGGAGTCATATGTGTAAACCTAAAGCGGAGAAGCCATGCGTGAGAGATTCTAATGGCGGAGTCATATGTGTAAACCTAAAACAGAGAAGCCATGCGTGAGAGACTCTAATGGCGGAGTCATATGTGTAAAACTAACGCGGAGAAGCCATGCGTGAGAGACTCTAATGGCGGAGTCATATGTGTAACCTAAAACGGAGAAGCCATGCGTGAGAGATTCTAATGGCGGAGTCATATGTGTAACCTAAAACGGAGAAGCCATGCGTGAGAGACTCTAATGGCTGAGTCATATGTGTAAACCTAAAACGGAGAAGCCATGCGTGAGAGACTCAGATGGCGGAGTCATATGTGTAAACCTAAAACGGAGAAGCCATGCGTGAGAGACTCTAATGGCAGAGTCATATGTGTAACCTGAAACGGGGAAGCCATGCGTGAGAGACTCAAATTATTATTATTTTTTATTTTTTTTTATACTATAAACCACTTAAGCAGCTCCCGTATGGGCACAGCTCTGAGTACGAGCATGAAGAGCATGGTATAACGCAGATCACCTGCACGGTCTAACTAACATCCTGTGCCTAAATAACCCCCTTGGAACCTTATGTACGGCCGGCAGCAGGAAGCCAGCCACCGCCTATGATCTGCTCCCCCTGACCGAGCCTAGTACTCCTTCCCCAGATCCCTGCCTACCTAACGGCACGGGGGCCCGTGCTAAACTTTATTGAAGATGAGGAGCCTTTACCCCCAGCTGCGTGGGGAGCTCACGCTGCTCCCTGGCAGAATGCACCAGTGCGGGGGAGCCCCCCCTCAGCTAGGGCCGACCAACCACCGGCTGGACACTCGTACCGCGTGGGGAGCAGTGCCGCTCCCTGGCAATGTGCACCGGATCAGAGGGAGCCCTTCCTTTACCGTGGGCCCCGGCCCCCGCTGGTTTGAATCGTGTGCCCCGGCCCCCGCTGGTTTGAATCGTGAGCTCCCTGGCATTGTGCGCCGGTGCAGGAGTGCCCCCCCTCACCTAGGGGCTGGTTATTGTGACTGGAACCCGCTGGGAGACTGAAGCCTGACCGGACCTACCTGTGACCGTGAAAGCTGACCTCCCAGGCCGTCGCTGACCCGCGTGCGTAGACATGACGCAACTACCCGTAGATGCCCACCCAGTGCCTGTAGTCAACGGGAGTGCGACCGAGTCTGTGGATGTGACCGACTAGCCCCTGTAGTCGTGAGGGGACCCTACATCGAGAGTAACGGTAACGGACCATCGCCTGGAGACGTGGTAGTATTACCTCACGAGTCTGTTGTCGTAAGACTACTGCCTGCAGTTGTGGCCGGCCTTTCTAATGAGTCTGTAGTCGTAACAGATTTGTGCCTGCAGTCGTGGCAGGGCTTTAGAGCGGGTCTGTAGTCGTGACAGACTGATGCCTGCAGTCGTGGCAGGGCTTTATAACGGGTCTGCAGTCGTGACAGACTGATGCCTGCAGTCGTTGCAGGACTTTATAACGAGTCTGTAGTCGTGACAGACTGATGCCTGCAGTCGTGGCAGGGCTTTATAACGGGTCTGTAGTCGTGACAGACTGATGCCTGCAGTCGTGGCAGGACTTTATAACGAGTCTGTAGTCGTGACAAACTGATGCCTGCAGTCGTGGCAGGGCTTTAGAGCGGGTCTATAGTCGTGACAGACTGATGCCTGCAGTCGTGGCAGGGCTTTATAATGAGTCTGTAGTCGTGACAGACCTGGCAAAGCAAAATTTCTATCTAAATAATTTTTTATTTTTTTTAAAAAAAATTTAACTTCCCATCAAAGGCCACGACTGTAGGCGCCACCCCGCAAGACATGCGCCAGTGGCCTGGGCATTGATAGGCCACCATACCCAGTCCCCCAAGCCCACACAGGAGTAAAGAGGGGGTTGGCCCACGCATGCGCACCACACCAGACTCACCTGGCGGCCATGACAGCCACAAACCCCACAGTATCGCAAAGTAGCCAACCACCTGTGGACCTGAATAAACAAGGACAGACATGTGAGAGAGCGAACCCCGGCTGAGTGACCCTTCACCCACGCAACCGCTCCCTAGCTAACCACCGGTTTGTCGCGGCTGCGCCCGAAACCGACCCACTGACTCCCAACGTACCGTATGGGCTTATGGGCGGCCAGGCTGCGTGCGCAAGGCGAAGTGGCCATCCCCCTTCCTTGAACCATCTCTTTATTTAACAGTTAAAACTTTTTTTCTTTTTTTCTTTTTTTTCTGACGCCTGCCTTAGTGCCTAGCCACTGGTGCTGAGCAAGGAGCCCAGCACCTGGACTGCAGTACCAGCATGGCCTGTAGGTGTCGCCCCCTCTCAGACCAGGACCTGCTGGAGCGCCGAAGGCCAGTGAGCCGCACTGTGGAGCCGATGGCCGGCGTGACCGATGCGCTGTGTGCGATGGTATGAGAGCGGGAGTGTGACTCACCGCAGCGGAGCCACAGATGAGGGGTGACCGAGGAGGCTATTGCACCGTTAGCCTGGGGGACGCTGCATGTGAGCGGGGGGGCCTTAAACTGGATCGGAAAGTGCGGGCAGTCCCAGGTGCGGCTGGGGACAGACGGCAACGCTCGGCCGCATAACATGACATAAATAAACGAGACGGGTGGGCATCCCCCCGACCTACCTATACTCCGCAGCGATGAGCCCGACGCAGCCGACCACACGAATTAACAACGAGACACGCGACCTCTCTGGAAGGACAGCCAACCCACGAGCCGATTCGAAAGCATTCGAATCGACAAGTGGGGGCAGGAGAGCCAGGTTTAAATAATTAAAGCCCCGCCTCCCCTCACACAAACACGGCACTCTTAATTGCCTACCACTTGTTTCACACTTGTTTGTTATGTATATAATTCCACATGTGTTAATTCATAGTTTTGATGCCTTCAGTGTGAATCTACAATTTTCATAGTCATGAAAATAAAGAAAACTCTTTGAATGAGAAGGTGTGTCCAAACTTTTGGTCTGTACTGTATGTCATTAAAAAAATGAGATTTTTTTTTTAAAAAACTTGCCGCATCTGTGATGACCTGATCTATAAAAGTATTATGCTACTAATCCCGCACTGTGAACGACAAAAAAATGTCATGCCCTGGTCAGGCTATGTGTGGAGGTCTGCCAGGTTAGCAGCACATGTGTAGCCTTTTTGTTTTGGAGTTGAGCTATACCCGCCTCCCTTTAGGTGCACTGGGTGTGGTCGTTGGTTTGAGTTTAAATTACTCCCACTCCCAGTGTCCTGTGCGGGTTATAGCTTCTGTCTGGCTCAGAGGAAGGAAGGATTTGCTGTTCCTGCTCAGTAAAGATAAGTTTGTTTTGTTTTCTTGTGGTTGTCTGTCTAGGCTGTTAGAGAGACGCCTGCCCCCTCCAGGTCCTGAGGGAGCAGGCTGCCTCTTTCCCCCTTTCACCATCTTAGGGATTCTAGGGAATCTTCAGCCTAGGCACGGGGACACGTTTTTCTCCACCTTCAGGGTCTGAACGTGGGCATAGAAGTCTAGGGAGAGCTGGTAGGGATTTGTCAGGAGGTGACCTCTATTCCCAGCTTCTGACACAGCGGGCACCACCACAGTAAGGAACAATATATATAGAAAGTTCACACAGATCGAAACGTTGCATTGTATTGGTGAATAAAGTTTGGAATACCAAAGCTGGAGAGTGCTGCAGTTTCTTTTATGATTGTTTCTAAATTCTATGAAACGCTTGTTGGGTCCAACCATTCATTTCACGCCTAGATTTATTGCCTGATGGGTGTAGTTTCCAAAATGGGGTCACTTTTTTGGGTTTTCTTTCTAGGGGTACCTCAGGGTCTATTCAAATGTGACATGGCACCTGAAAACCATTCCAGCAAAATCTGCCCTCCGTTAATAATATGGCGCTCTTTTCCTTCTGCGCCCTGCTGTGTGCCCATAAAGCAAGTTATGACCACATATCAGGTGTTTCTGTAAACTGCAGAATCAGGGTAATAAATATTGAGGTTTGTTTGGCTTTTAACCCTTGCTGTGTTACAGGAAAAATTGGTGTAAAATCTGCACACAAAAAAGGAAATTTTAAATTTTCCCCTCCAATTTGCTTTCATTTTTATGGAACACCTAAACATAGTAACATAGTACATAAGGCTGAAAAAAGACTTTTGTCCATCCAGTTCGGCCTGTCATCCTGCAAGTTGATCCAGAGGAAGGAAAAAAAAAAACCCTGTAAGGTAGAAGCCAATTTTCATCACTTTAGGGGAATAAAAAATTCCTTCCCGACTCCAATCAGGCAATCAGAATAACTCCCTGGATCAACTAGCTCTCTACTAGCTATAGCCTGTAATTTTATTACACTCCAGAAATACAGTACAGACCAAAAGTTTGGACACACCTTCTCATTCAAAGAGTTTTCTTTATTTTCATGACTATGAATTAACACATGTGGAATTATATACATAACAAACAAGTGTGAAACAACTGAAAATATGTAATATTCTAGGTTCTTCAAAGTAGCCACCTTTTGCTTTGATTACTGCTTTGCACACTCTTGGCATTCTCTTGATGAGCTTCAAGAGGTAGTCCCCTGAAATGGTCTTCCAACAGTCTAGAAGGAGTTCCCAGAGATGCCTAGCACTTGTTGGCCCTTTTGCCTTCACTCTGCGGTCCAGCTCACCCCAAACCATCTCGATTGGGTTCAGGTCCGGTGACTGTGGAGGCCAGGTCATCTGGCGCAGCACCCCATCACTCTCCTTCATGGTCAAATAGCCCTTACTTTCAAAGTTTTCCCAATTTTTCGGCTGACTGACTGACCTTCATTTCTTAAAGTAATGATGGCCACTCGTTTCTCTTTACTTAGCTGCTTTTTTCTTGCCATAATACAAATTCTAACAGTCTATTCAGTAGGACTATCAGCTGTGTATCCACCTGACTTCTCCTCAACGCCACTGATGGTCCCAACCCCATTTATAAGACAAGAAACCCCACTTATTAAACCTGACAGGGCACACCTGTGAAGTGAAGACCATTTCAGGTGACTACCTCTTGAAGCTCATCAAGAGTGTGCAAAGCAGTAATAAAAGCAAAAGGTGGCTACTTTGAAGAACCTAGAATATGACATATTTTCAGTTGTTTCACACTTGTTTGTTATATATATAATTCCACATGTGTTAATTCATAGTTTTGATGCCTTCAGTGTGAATCTACAATTTTCATAGTCATGAAAATAAAGAAAACTCTTTGAATGAGAAGGTGTGTCCAAACTTTTGGTCTGTACTGTATATCCAGGCCCCTCTTGAATTCCTTTATTGTACTCACCATCACCACCTCCTCAGGCGAGAGTTCCATAGTCTCACTGCTCTTACCGTAAAGAATCCTCTTCTATGTTTGTGTACAAACCTTCTTTCCTCCAGACGCAGAGGATGTCCCCTCGTCACAGTTACATAAATAGATGATGGGATAGATCTCGGTACTGACCCCTGATATACACTCACCTAAAGAATTATTAGGAACACCATACTAATACGGTGTTGGACCCCCTTTTGCCTTCAGAACTGCCTTAATTCTACGTGGCATTGATTCAACAAGGTGCTGATAGCATTCTTTAGAAATGTTGGCCCATATTGATAGGATAGCATCTTGCAGTTGATGGAGATTTGAGGGATGCACATCCAGGGCACGAAGCTCCCGTTCCACCACATCCCAAAGATGCTCTATTGGGTTGAGATCTGGTGACTGTGGGGGCCATTTTAGTACAGTGATCTATTGGGTTGAGATCTGGTGACTGTGGGGGCAATTTTAGTACAGTGAACTCATTGTCATGTTCAAGAAACCAATTTGAAATGATTCGAGCTTTGTGACATGGTGCATTATCCTGCTGGAAGTAGCCATCAGAGGATGGATACATGTTCTCGTTCTGTTTACGCCAAATTCGGACTCTACCATTTGAATGTCTCAACAGAAATTGAGACTCATCAGACCAGGCAACATTTTTCCAGTCTTCAACAGTCCAATTTTGGTGAGCTCGTGCAAATTGTAGCCTCTTTTTCCTATTTGTAGTGGAGATGAGTGGTACCCGGTGGGGTCTTCTGCTGTTGTAGCCCATCCGCCTCAAGGTTGTGGGTGTTGTGGCTTCACAAATGCTTTGCTGCATACCTCGGTTGTAACGAGTGGTTATTTCAGTCAACGTTGCTCTTCTATCAGCTTGAATCAGTCGGCCCATTCTCCTCTGACCTCTAGCATCCACAAGGCATTTTTGCCCACAGGACTGCCGCATACTGGATGTTTTTCCCTTTTCACACCATTCTTTGTAAACCCTAGAAATGGTTGTGCGTGAAAATCCCAGTAACTGAGCAGATTGTGAAATACTCAGACCGGCCCGTCTGGCACCAACAACCATGCCACGCTCAAAATTGCTTAAATCACCTTTCTTTCCCATTCTGACATTCAGTTTGGAGTTCAGGAGATTGCCTTGACCAGGACCACACCCCTAAATGCATTTAAGCAACTGCCATGTGATTGGTTGACTAGATAATTGTATTAATGAGAAATAGAACAGGTGTTCCTAATAATTCTTTAGGTGAGTGTATTTATACATAGTAATTAGATCTCCCCTCAGTCGTCTTTTTTCTAAAGTGAATAACCCTAATTTTGATAATCTTTCAGGGTACTGTAGTTGCCCCATTCCAGTTATTACTTTAGTTGCCCTCCTCTGGACCCTCTCCAGCTCTGCTATGTCTGCCTTGTTCACAGGAGCCCAGAACTGTACACAGTACTCCATGTGTGGTCTGACTATTGATTTGTAAAGTGGTAGGACTATGTTCTCATCACGGGCATCTATGCCCCTTTTGATGCAACCCATTATCTTATTGGCCTTGGCAGCAGCTGCCTGACACTGGTTTTTGCAGCTTAGTTTGCTGTTTATTAAAATTCCTAGATCCTTTTCCATGTCAGTGTTACTGAGTGTTTTACCATTTAGTATGTACGGGTGACTTGCATTATTCCTTCCCATGTGCATAACTTTACATTTGTCAGTGTTAAACCTCATCTGCCACTTATCTGCCCAAGCCTCCAGTCTATCCAGATCGTATACTGTCCTCTTCAGTGTTAATTACTTTACACAGTTTAGTGTCATCTGCGAAAATTGATATTTTACTGTGCAAGCCTTCTACAAGATCATTAATAAATATATTGAAGAGAATAGGGCCCAATACTGACCCCTGAGGTACTCCACTAGTGACAGTGACCCAATCTGAGTGTGTACCACTAATAACCACCCTCTGTTTTCTATCCCTCAGCCAGTTACTTACCCACATACAGACGTTTTCTCCCAGTCCGAGCATTATCATTTTATATACTAACCTTTTATGTTGTACAGTGTCAAATGATTTGGAGAAGTCCAGATATACGACATCCATTGATTTGCCGCTGTCAACTCTAGAACTTACCTCTTCATAGAAACTGATTAAATTAGTTTGGCATGACCGATCTCTCATGAAGCCATGCTGATATGGTGTTATTTGCTTATTTCCATTGAGATGCTCTAACATAGCATCTCTCAGAAAACCCTCAAACAGTTTACCCACAACAGATATTAAACTTACCAGCCTATAGTTGTCCAGGCTCTGTTTTTGGACCCTTTTTGAATATTGGCACCACATTTGCTATGCGCCAAAAAGGTCCCCTCCTCCTCTCCGGTTTTGACGATCCTTTCTAAACAGACTGTAACCTTGTACATTAACTGCCCAGTCATAGCTATCATCCAGCCATGTGTCAGTTATTCCCACTTTGTCATAGTCCTCCTCACACATCACAAATTCCAGTTCCCTAGTTTTATTTGTCAGGCTTCTGGCATTAGTATACATACATTTGAGAGGTTTTTGTATATTTTTTATCCTACACCTTTCCTTCTGAACTGTTCTAGTCCCTCCTTCCATTCCTCCCCCAGTCCTACTACCTTGCCCCCGATCTCTATCTGCACTGTCTTCCCCTCCTATAATGTAATTTCCCTCCCCCCAGTCCCTAGTTTAAACACTCATCCAACCTTCTAGCCATCTTCTTCCCCAACACAGCTGCCCCTTCCCCATTGAGGTGGTGCAGCCCGTCCCTACGATAGAGCCTGTAGCCGATAGAGAAGTCGGCCCAGTTCTCCAGGAACTCAAAACCCTCCTTCCTACACCAGTTCTTGAGCCACTTGTTAATCTCCCTAATCTCCAGCTGCCTTTCTTGTGTGGCCCGTGGTATAGGTAGTATTTCGGGAAATACTACCTTTGAGGTCCTTGCCCTAAGCTTTTGACCTGAAATTTTTTTTAAGCACTCTGCACCTACCCCTAACTTTGTCATTGGTTCCGATATGGACCATGACCGCTGGATCTTCTCCAGCCCCTCCCAGTAATCTGGTTAAAGGGTTAACAAAGTTTGTAATAACTAGAGGGGTGAAGTATCTAAAATGATGTCATTTATGGTTGGTTTCTACTGTGTAAGCCCCACAAAGTGACTTCATAACTGAACTGCTCCTTAAAAAAGTGGGTTTTGGCAATTTTCTTAAAAATTTGCTTCTAAACTTCTAAGCCTTCTAACTTCTTGAAAAAATAAAATGACATTTACAAAATGATGCAAACATAAAGTAGACATATGGGGAATGTAAAGTAATAACTATTTTATGAAGTATCACTATCTGTCTTAAAAGCAAAAAATTCAAATTTTGAAAATAGCGAATTATTCCAAATGTTCTGCAAATTTTGGGATTCTTTTTATGCATAAAGGTAAAACATATCAACTCAAATTCACCACTAACATGAAGTATGATATGTCACGAGAAAACAATCTCAGAATGGCTTGGATAAGTAAAAGCCTTCTAAAGTTTTTACCAGATAAACCGACACCTGTCAGATTAAAAAAATGGGGCTCTGGCATTTTGTCCAAACTGGCTGTCATTTGAAGGGGTTAAGGCAGTTGAAGTAGTAAACAGACAGAACTCTGTCATCAGGATGTGTAAATAAAACTAAAAAACCAAACCAAATAAAACAATAATAAAAAAATACATACGGTCAGTCGTGTGCATGAGGCCTTTAAAAGTTGTTCTTTACAGGCTCCTGAGTCATCTGACCTTCTGAAATTGAGGCTATTGTGATGTAATGCAGTGGCACCATTTAGCTACACTGACCAAAAATATAAACGCAACACTTTCGGTTTTGCTCCCATTTTTCATGAGCTGGCTCCTGGTATTGCCCATACGGCTCAGGTAGGTGAGTGTTAGGTCCCCGAGCTACTTGAGAAACATTGGCGCGGTGCTCGGGCTCAGACATGTCCTACACCGTAGGACATGTTGGCTAATCTCTCAATTTTAAAATCAGTTTGAGGGTTTAGTAAGACCGCAGAGTGCACCTGTCTTTGCTATTATTTTGTTATATTGCTATATTGATTATCACATCCACATAATTGCTATCTTGTGTAGGATGTCTATTGTGGTACTTGTGGTTCGCTGCAGGCATCCTCCACTGTATGCATTTTTGCTGGGGATCGTCATTAGCAACGGGCCAGAAGTGCAGGATTTGCTCCCCTATATATATGCACAACTGCATGTGGGTTTGAGCACTTCCTGCTTGTTTAATACCACGCCATTCTTTTCAGTTTGTATTTATAGAGATGCCTGGAGGTGTATAAACTCCAATTTAAATGTGCCTGCTTTCCATTTACAGGCTACATTTAGGTGCACCTGTGAGGCCTGGGCCATATCAGCCAGTCTTGAGTGGGACTCGCAGACTCCTCCCTCCTCCCATTGGAAGCATGGTTACATGCTGGAGGTAACTGGTGAGTTTTTTGTGAGTCGGCGTCATGCTCCTGTAATTTACCCACTGGCTCCTGGTATTGCCCATACGGCTCAGGTAGGTAAGTGTTAGGTCCCCGAGCTACTTGAGAAACCTTGGCGCCGTGCTCAGACATGTCCTACACCGTAGGACATGTTGGCTAATCTCTCAATTTTAAAATCAGTTTGAGGGTTTAGTAAGACCGCAGAGTGCACCTGTCTTTGCTATTATTTTGTTATATTGCTATATTGATTATCACATCCACATAATTGCTATCTTGTGTAGGATGTCTATTGTGGTACTTGTGGTTCGCTGCGGGCATCCTTCACTGTATGCATTTTTGCTGGGGATCGTCATTAGCAACGGGCCACATGTGCAGGATTTGCTCCCCTATATATATGCACAACTGCATGTGGGTTTGAGCACTTCCTGCTTGTTTAATACCACGCCATTCTCTTTCAGATCTGAAACATTTTCTACATACACAAAAGACCCATTACACTCAAATATTGTTCACAAATCTGTCTAAATCTGTGTTATTGAGCACTTCTCCTTTGCCGAGATAATCCATCCCACCTCCAATTCTTTGGTTATGCAAACCGATTGTTGCTGCAGTTGTCCGGGTGGCTGGTCTCAGACGATCATGGAGGTGAACATGCTGGATGTGGAGGTCCTGGGCTGGTGTGGTTACACGAGGTCTGCGGTCGGTTGTGAGGCCGGTTGGATGTACTGCCAAATTCTCTGAAATGTCTTTGGAGACGGCTTATGGTAGAGAAAGCAACAGCTCTGGTAGACATTCCTGCAGTCACCATGCCAATTGCACACTCCCTCAAACGTTGCGACATCTGTGACATTGTGCTGTGTGATCAAACTGCACATTTCAGAGTGCCCTTTTATTGTGGGAAGTCTAAGGCACATCTGTGCAATATTCATGCACCTTGATATGCCACACCTGTGAGGTGGGATGGATTATCTCGGCAAAGGAGAAGCGCTCACTAACACAGATTTAGACAGATTTGTGAACAATATTTGAGAGTAATTGGTCTTTTGTGTATGTAGAAAATGTTTCAGATCTTTGAGTTCAGCTCATGCAAAATGGGAGCAAAACCCAAAGTGTTGCGTTTATATTTTTGGTCAGTGTATAATAGCCTGCCTACATTCAATGCGCTGCCTGTGCTGATGAATTGCAGGAAAACTTTAAGGCATATTGGAACACCTTAGACTTTTTCCAGGGTGCGGGTGCCCAAAGAGAGGGCTCGGAGTGCTACCTCTGACACCTGTGCCATAGGTTTGCCACCACTGTCCACTCTGCATCCACAATTTGTAGTCAGAATCTGGTAACAAAAATTGCAAAACCTGCATAGGGGTATCTACATACCGCATTGGAATAAGTTTTCTAATGCTTGGAATTTCATCCCATAATTTTTCACCGGCTTGCACTGAGGGCACAGAAGGTATAGAACCAGTCAGAGATATACTTCATAAGAATTCTCTTAATAAAGGGGCTTTCACTAACTGGGTCTCCATATCTACCCCTTTTTTAGTACTATCAGCAATCCACCAGCTTTTGAGTTGGTCTAATATTGTACAGTCACAGAAAATAATTCACTATAATAATAGATGCAAACATAACATATGGACTAAGCCCTCACTCTATTGATAAAATCGGAGACACTTGGTCAATACATTTTGATCAAAACTGGATATATTGAAGCGACAAGTGAGTGGCGACAAGCGAGCGGCTGCTGAAGAAGAGGAGCGCGCGCGGCTCCGTGCCTGGGAGACGTGGGAGCCGACATCTCAGAGGGAGAGGAGAGAGCAGCACGGCGCAGTTCGCTGAAGTGGTAAGACAGGGGACACCCTGCGGCTGACATATTTTACCTGCAAAATAGTATTAGAGTCACCCCATGGCCTCCACCGGAACAGGACGCTATCTCTACCAGTAGGAGAGGCGCGGATACTGCTTCCTGTACACGCAGCAGCCATTTTGTAAACGTTGCTACGTGCCACTATTAAGATACCTCAGGCGTATATATGTGGAGGAGGAGAAGCAGGAGCCCTTAGTTATCTGTCTCCCTTACATCTGCAGGACAGATCTCTTTGGGACTGGGTGCTCTGACTTAGTTGAGACTACCACTTGAGGGGAGCCTGATGACCTGGTATTTATATATATAGATCATTGTGCCTGGAAAGAAGAAATTGGGACACATTATACCTCTATAGCGCTTTATTGCTGCCTCTCTGACCCACAGCCTATATTTGAGATACGGTCTACATTGCTCATAGACGTGGATAGGGTTAGGGAAAGTTGTATATGGGGTGGAAGATCGCATCAGCACCACCTTGCACACCAGGCAAAGCCTTATTAGACGGCATGAGTCAAACTGAGTAGAACAACAAGTCTGTGGCTACACCTGCTGAAATACCTCAAACTGACAAAAGTATTGTAACGGGGTTCCGAAGGTGCACTCGGTCCCCCATTAGCCGCAGACCTGCTGCTTAGCTTCGGGAGCGAGGATCTGTGTCTGACCTCGTTCCCAGGGCGGCTTTACTAGCTGGGTGGCTCCCTGCTCCTAAGTCTGCCTTGAGCGCCGAGCTGATCACTCGGTGCTCGACTGGTTGGCTGTCGGTCATGTGACGCTGGCCACGTCACATGACCCTCACTCCCCATTATAAATACAGGCAGGCTCGGACTGGCTCACCGGGAAGCCGGAGAAATGCCCGGTGGGCCCCTTGCCTGTCTGCTTATACTGCAGCCAGAGCCACCAGCAGGGGCAGGGGAGTTACTATACTTTCAGTTTCAGGCGCCTGGCTGTTATCAGGTGCTGGACTGCAGCACTGGCACACATATCATTTTACTTTGGTGAAAGGGACAGCACAGTACTTTGCAGCTTGTCCCTTTCTCCAAAGTAAACTTCACCGACCCGACATGAGCAGACAGCCCCCCCCCCCCCTCCTCTCTGCAGTGTGATATTCCATCCTGTGTGAGGAGGGGGCGGAGCCAGAGGAGCCGACAGCCGAGGCAGCAGCAGGAGATGGAGACGCTGCTCTCTCTGAGTCACTGTGCCTCCCTCCAGTATAAAGTTCTCTTCTCTCACTGGTCCCACTACTCCACACAGCAGCACTGGGGTAAGTTACTGTGGGAGGGAAGTGGGAAGAGAGTCCTGAAGCTGCTGCCCCTGCACATCTTGTGTCCCTGTTGTTCCAGCCCCTCACAGACCTTTCCCACCAACTATCTCACCTATACTTTATACAGGGCAAGAAGTTATGTCTCCCAGTGTCCCCCTCTTCCCTCTCATCAGTGGCATTTCACACTTTCCCAGCCCCTCACCCCCACATAATATGTAATGTCTCTGGAGCAGTGGCGTGCACACAATCCATGGGGTCCCCCTTCCCGTCGCCCCCCCCCCAACCTCCCTCCACCAGCAGCAGAGTTAGGCTCCATTTACACGTCCGCAAAATGGGTCCGCATCCTTTCCGCAATTTTGCGGAATGGGTGCGGACCCATTCATTCTCTAAGGGGACAGAATGGATGCGGACAGCACACAGTGTGCTGTCTGCAGCCGCAATTGCGGAGTGCGGCCCTGATTTTGGGTCCGCAGCTCCGCAAGAAGATAGAGCATGTCCTATTCTTGTCCGCAGCTTGCGGACAAGAATAGGCATTTCTATGGGGGCGCCGGGCTGGTGTGTTGCGGACCCGCAATTTGCGGGTCCGCAACACACCACAGACGTGTGAATGCAGCCTTAGGCTACTTTCACACCTGCGTTAGGTGCGGATCCGTCTGGTATCTGCACAGACGGATCCGCACCGATAATGCAAATGCTTGTATCCGTTCAGAAGGGATCTGTTTGCATTACCATGAACAAAAAAAAAAAGATAATGCAAACGGATCCATTTTGACTTACACTGAAAGTCAATGGGAGGCGGATCCGTTTTCAATTGCACCATATTGTGTCAGTGAAAACGGATCCGTCCTCATTGACTTACATTGTAAGTCAGGACGGATCCGTTTGGCTCCGCATCGCCAGGCGGACACCAAAACGAATCTGCACAGACGGATCTGCACCTATAATGCAAATGCTTGTATCCGTTCAGAACAGATCCGTTTGGCTGCAGGCAGCGTTTTGGTGTCCGCCTCCGGAGCGGAATGGAGGCTGAACGGAGGCAAACTGATGCATTCTGAACGGATCCTTATCCATTCAGAATGCATTGGGGCTGAACTGATCCGTTTTGGACCTCTTGTGAGATCCCTGAAACAGATCTCACAGGCGGACCCAGAAAGAGCAGTGTGAAAGTAGCCTAACTCTGCTATATTTCTGTAGCCTGCAACCTCTGACTGCCCAGTTGGGCTGAAACTACTACACCCAGCATGTTCTGGCAGTAATAGTAAATGGATATTGGTGCAATTCTGAGCTACTATATAATACAATATAATATTATATAGACTAGTAGCTCAGAATTGCACCAATATCCATTTACTATTACTGCCAGAACATGCTGGGTGTAGTAGTTCCAACTGGGCAGTCAGAGGTTGCAGGCTACAGAAATATAGCAGAGCTAGTTATAAAGCCAGCCCCCATCAGACCCTACTCTGAGTCTACTCTGAACTCACTCACCATAAATGAGGTGAGCAATTATGAAGACCTTTTTTTTTTTTTTTTTTTTACAAATCTTATCTTCACTTCCGAACCGGCACCAGCTTCTTCACGCTCTCCGGTGCCTTCTTCCTGCTGCGTCTCGGCGTTGTTGTGCGCCTGCGCAGCCTAGGGAAACGTTGTGTCCGGTGCGGCCGCCCAACAGGAAATGACTAGGCACGCCGCACCTGCACGGGGAGGAGAATCAGGGGGAGGTGACTCTCACTCAAGGAGGGTAGGGCTGGCCTGGCCTGGCACTGCAGCGCAGAAACGCAACACTGGGCGGCGGGCCCCGGGTCGGCCGCCCGGGTTAAGGCTGTTTCACACGAGCGAGTCCATTGCGGGAATCACGCTCCGTGTGTGAGTGTGATCCTCCGCTCTGGACTTGCAGGAGCGCACGGCATTATCATGGTTTATAATGCTATGTGTCTCTGCATGGCCTTTTTTCCACAGAATCATACTGACCGCTTTATGTCACTATGAGCAGAGCGGAGGTTCACACTCACACACGGAGCGTGATTCCCGCAATCGACTCGCTCGTGTGAAACAGCCCTTATACAGGCAGGCACAGCACTACTGCAGGGCGGGGCCAGGGGTCCACAGGCGGCCGGGCCCCCTGGAGTGCCGGGCCCAGCCGCGACCCCTGTATGTACGCCCCTGCTCTGGAGGTTATCTCAGTACTGGAGCGATATAAGAGGAGCGGCTGATATCAGTCACATAGGATGTAATGTCTCTGAAGGTTATATCAGCGTTGGAGCGTTATAAGAGGAGCGGCTGATATCAGTCACATATGATGTAATGTCTCTGGAGGTTACCGTATTTTTCGCCCTATAAAACGCACTTTTTTCCCCCAAAAAATGGGAAAATGCCCCTGCGTCTTATGGGGTGAATGCTGACATTTTTACAGGCTGTGATGTATACGAGAGCGGGGAGGGACTGGGTGCAGTCACTGTACTCCGGCCCCGCCGCTCCGATGCTGCAATATTCAAATATAAAATGTCTCATTCAATTAAAAGTGATTAAACATGCCCCCCCCACACACTTTTAATATTACCATACACCCTAACAGCCGGGCGGGCGGCAGCATAACTCCCTGATGTCACGTACCTGCGCCGCCTACTTTATGAATCAAGCAGGCGGCGCAGGCACGTGACGTCAGTGAGTGACGCGCTGGCCGCCCGGCCTGCCTGCGTTGTACAGAAGCTGTTAGGGTGTACAGTAATATTAGGAGTGAGGGGGCATGTGTAATAACTTTTAATTGAATCAGACATTTTATATTTGTATACTGGGGGGGGGGGGGGATCTGTGGATGACAGTTTTATGGGGGACATCTGTGGATGGCACTGTTAAGGGGTGGGGGGGGTCTGTGGATGGCACTGTTATGGGGTGGGGGGTCTGTGATGGCACATATATAACAGTGCCACCCACAGGTCCCCCTCCATAACAGTGCCACCCACAGGTCCCCCTCCATAACAGTGCCACCCGCAGATCCCCCTCCATAACAGTGCCACCCGCAGATCCCCCTCCATAACAGTGCCACCCGCAGATCCCCCTCCATAACAGTGCCACCCGCAGATCCCCCTTCATAACAGTGCCACCCGCAGATCCCCCTCCATAACAGTGCCACCCGCAGATCCCCCTCCATAACAGTGCCACCCGCAGATCCCCCTCCATAACAGTGCCACCCGCAGATCCCCCTCCATAACAGTGCCATCCACAGATCCCCCTCCATAACAGTGCCATCCACAGATCCCCCTCCATAACAGTGCCATCCACAGATCCCCCTCCATAACAGTGCCACAGATCCCCCTCCATAACAGTGCCACCCGCAGATCCCCCTCCATAACAGTGCCACCCGCAGATCCCCCTCCATAACAGTGCCACCCGCAGATCCCCCTCCATAACAGTGCCATCCACAGATCCCCCTCCATAACAGTGCCATCCACAGATACCCCCCAATAACAGTGTCCGTCACAGATCCCCCTCCATAACAGTGCCATCCACAGATCCCCCTCCATAACAGTGCCATCCACAGATCCCCCTCCATAACAGTGCCATCCACAGATCCCCCTCCATAACAGTGCCATCCACAGATCCCCCTCCATAACAGTGCCATCCACAGATACCCCCCAATAACAGTGTCCGTCACAGATACCCCCATAACAGTGCGTCATCCACAGATCCCCCCCATAACAGTGCGTCATCCACAGATCCCCCCCATAACAGTGCGTCATCCACAGATCCCCCCCATAACAGTGCGTCATCCACAGATCCCCCATAAGGCCTCATGCACACGACCGTTGTTGTGTTCCGTTCCGCAAAATGGGGTTCCATTGTTCCGTGATCCGTTTCCGTTTTTGTTTCCGTGTGTCTTCATTTATTTTTGGAGGATCACCAGACATGAAGGAAAGTTAAAAAAAAATCTAAGTCAAGTTTGCCATGCAAATGATAGGGAAAAAACAGACGCGGACGCGGATGACAATCTTGTGTGCCTCCGCGTTTTTTCACGGTCCCATTGACTTGAATGGATCCGCAAACCGTTTTCCGTGGAAAAAATAGGACAGGTTATATTTTTTTGACGGACTGGAACCAGGGATCACGGACGCGGATGACAAACGGTGCATTAGCCGAGTTTTCAACAAACCCATTGAAAGTCAATGGGTCCGCAGAAAATCACGAAAACGGAACAACGGACACAGAATAAAACAACAGTCGTGTGCATGAGGCCTAACAGTGCGTCATCCACAGATCCCCCATAACAGTGCGCCATCCCCAGATCCCCCCCATAACAGTGCCATCCCCAGATCCCCCCCCATAACAGTGTCCTTCACAGATCCCCCCCATAACAGTGTCCTTCACAGATCCCCAGTAATAGTGCCATCCACAGACCACCATTAGTTCCAAACCCACCAAAAGCACACCTTTTGGTTTAAAATATTTTTTTTCTTATTTTCCTCCCCAAAAACCTAGGTGCGTCTTATAGGGCGAAAAATACGGTATATCAGTACTAGAGTGTTATAAGAGGAGCGGCTGATATCAGTCACATGTGATGTAATGTCTCTGGAGGTTATATCAGTGCTGGAGCGTTATAAGAGGAGCGGCTGATATCAGTCACATGTGATGTAATGTCTCTGGAGGTAATATCAGTGCTGGAACGTTATAAGAGGAGCGGCTGATATCAGTCACATATGACTGTGGATAGGTCATCAGTATCTTATTGGTGGGGGTCTGATACCCGGGACTAGGGATTTTTTTAGAGGTGATAACCTGTGAACTTTCAGGCCGATAGCCGATAATTTATACCAATATTTTGTGCATTTTCATTTTTGAAAAAAAATTAAAAAATTCCTACACAAATCTGTTGTTAAACGAAGAGATGCCATTATATATCTAAGATTAAATATATATACTTAATATTTTGGTGTTTTTTTAAATTTAATAACTATTTCCCCCTTAGGGGCTAGAACCTGGATCCCTTGTCCTATTCACCCTAATAGAGCTCTATCAGGGTGAATAGGACTTCACACTCTCCCTGCTGCCCTGTGCATAGTACACATGGCAGCAGGGAGCTGACTATGGCAGCCAGGGCGTCAGTAGCGTCCTGGCTGCCATGGTAACCGATCAGAGCCCCGCAATTACACTGCTTGGGCTCTGATCAGAAGCTGCCACTGCCACCAATGAAGATAACTTGCCCATTAATTCAAATATAGCGACACCTGACCTCTATGAGGGGTAGCTGCGATCCGCAACAGTTAACCCCTCAGGTGCAGCTATATGATTCACCCGCCTCCTATATTTGAATTAATAACTGAGTTAACATCATTGGTGGCGCAACGGCCACAGCCCCTCCCCTCCTCCTCCCCTCTTGCCTCTCACTGGTGTGCTGCTGAGGGAACATTGATCGCGTTGATAGCAGTGCGATCCATGTTCGCGATTCGTTATCGGCATATCGGCAAGGTTAGATGCTGATACCGATAACTTTGAAAATCCTGAATATCGGCCGATAATATCGGTAAATCCGATAATCGGTCGATCCCTACCTGGGACCACTGCCGATCAGCTGTTTGAGAAGGCACCGGGGCTCCTGTGAGCCCTGTGCCCTTCTCTGTGATTTTTCTGGGCCATGTGACGTCACGTTCATTGATCAAGTGGCCTAGGAGCAGCTCAGCCGCATAGAGGTGAAAGGGGCTGAACATGATACCAATCACAGCCGCTATACAATGTACGGCGCTGAGCTGAGAGGAGGCCGGGGCACTACTGCCAGCACTTCAATAAACTTATCCTTTTGAATATGCAGGAAACATTTCCTTCACTTTGGATATTGTTTAGGCTGGGGGACTGGGTGGTTCATCTAGGACATGTCCATGTGTGACTGCTGTCCAAACTACTGTAAATAACAGATACAGTTATCAACTAAATGAGTTGCTTAAAGGGAGTCTGTCATCACAGTTTCACCTTTTTAACCCTTCCCATAGCTTTTGAGCAGCATTACAGTTGATAAAAACGTTACCTTTATAAGCAATCGTGGACTTATAAAACTGGCAAAAATCATCTTAGTAGGATGTGCAAATGAGGGCTCGCAAGTGCCCAGGGGCGGCGTCAACCTCGTAGGTGCCCAGGCAGCTCTGCCTTATCGTCGCTTCCCCCCGCCCATCCTTTCCCTCTGCCCGCCCATCTTCTTACTTCTTCTTTCGCCGAGATCCCGCGCCTGCGCACTGAGTCCATCGGCCGGCGCATTCCATTCCTGGTATGGCATCACAGTAATTAATGCGCATGCGCCGGCTAACGGACTCAGTGCGCAGGATCTCGTCGAAAGAAGAAGTAAGAAGATGGGCGGGCAGAGGGAAAGACTGGGCGGAGGGAAGCGATGATAAGGCAGAGCTGCCTGGGCACCTACGAGGTTGACGCGGCCCCTGGGCACTTGCGAGCCCTCATTTGCACATCCTACTAAGATGATTTTTGCCAGTTTTTTAAGTCCACGATTGCTTATAAAGGTAACGTTTTTATCAACTGTAATGCTGCTAGAAAGCTATGGGAAGGGTTAAAAAGGTGAAACTGTGATGACAGACTCCCTTTAAAGAGAAACTATTTGATATAGTGCAGTGCACAATACTGTTCTGTTTAGCATACTGTTACTGTATTGTGTGCTAAAATGCATACATTCATGTGTGCGAGACTGAAAAATGAACAAGTTATATCTCCAGCTCTAGGGTGGGCCCCCAAAATCAATTCCACTGGTGGGCCCTAGGCACCCCAGTCCGACACTGAATACAGGCAGCCTGCTGGCCACAGGTTGCCTGTTAATTTAGGTTCCACCTGTGATTTTGTCTTTCCTCGCGTACTTACCTCCTGCTGAATTCCTGACCATCCTCTGCCTGCTCCTTGTGTACTTTGCTGCTCTCCTGGTATTCTGACCCCGGCCTCCTCCTGACGATCCTCTGCTGACTCCTTTGGTACTTCACGTCTCTCCTGGTATTTATGACCCCGGCTTCTCCTGACTATTCTCTGCTTGCTCCATATGTACTTTGTAGCTTTCCTGGTATTGACTCGGTCCGTTCACGTTCTGTTGTTTGTCTGTCTGTCATCCCTGCACTTAATCCAAGCTAGGGATTGCCGTCCAGTTGTCCCCTGTCATTAGGACTTGCGAGGCAAGTAGGCAGGGCCAGGGGTAAGGGTGAAGCGCAGTGGTCACTTCCCTCCCCCCTGTGTGTGTGTGTACGCGACCGTTACAAGTATGTTGGCCATAGCAGCTTGCCAGGCAGCTTTAACTGCAAAAATAGATCACCCACAAAGTGACGTAAACTTTTTGCGCCATGATATTGAAAAAATGAGAAACCATACTGCTGAAGTGGAACGTAAAGTGGGAGAGGTGGAAGACACAGCACACAACACCTCTGAGTTGACAAATTCGCTTATCCAACACTATCCATCCTTCAAGGTAGAGCGGAAGATGCGGAAAACAGCAATAGGCAAAATAATATCCGTATACTTGGTCTCCCTGAAAGGGCAGAAGGTACTGACCCTGAGGTCTTCGCTGAGAATCTGATTAAGTCTGTGCTCTCCCAGTTGCATCTTTCTCAATGCTTCATAATTGAAAGGGCTCACAGAATCCTGACTAGATCGCTGCCTCTAGGTTCGCCGCCGAGACCATTTATAATGAAAGTCCTAAACTACAGTGAACGAGATAGCATTCTGGCGGCAGCTAGGAAAAAGGGCACTATTTCATATGAAAACACCAATATTTCGTTCTATCCTGATCTTACCACTGAGGTGCAGAAGAAGAGGAGACAATTTGCACATGTCCGGGCCAAACTGAGAGAATTAGCCATGCAGTACGCAATGCTCTACCCAACCAGGCTTCGTGTGCAGGTGAACAGGATGACTCGATTCTTTCAGATGCCAGAAGAAGCATTAAATAGGCTGGACACTCGACGGCCTCAGGGAGAAAGGCGGTGAACTAGCCGTTTAACATACAGTGGGATGCGAAAGTTTGGGCAACCTTGTTAATCGTCATGATTTTCCTGTATAAATCGTTGGTTGTACCGATAAAAAATGTCAGTTAAATATATCATATAGGAGACACACAGAGTGATATTTGAGAAGTGAAATTAAGTTTATTGGATTTACAGAAAGTGTGCTATAATTGTTTAAACAAAACTAGGCAGGTGCATAAATTTGGGCACTGTTGTCATTTTATTGATTCCAAAACCTTTAGAACTAATTATTGGAACTCAAATTGGCTTGGTAAGCTCAGTGACCCCTGACCTACATACACAGGTGAATCCAATTATGAGAAAGAGTATTTAAGGGGGTCAATTGTAAGTTTCCCTCCTCTTTTAATTTTCTCTGAAGAGTAGCAACGTGGGGGTCTCAAAACAACTCTCAAATGACCTGAAGACAAAGATTGTTCACCATCATGGTTTAGGGGAAGGATACAGAAAGCTGTCTCAGAGATTTCAGCTGTCTGTTTCCACAGTTAGGAACATATTGAGGAAATGGAAGACCACAGGCTCAGTTCAAGTTAAGGCTCGAAGTGGCAGACCAAGAAAAATCTCGGATAGACAGAAGCGACGAATGGTGAGAACAGTCAGAGTCAACCCACAGACCAGCACCAAAGACCTACAACATCATCTTGCTGCAGATGGAGTCACTGTGCATCGTTCAACCATTCGGCGCACTTTACACAAGGAGATGCTGTATGCGAGAGTGATGCAGAGGAAGCCTTTTCTCCGCCCACAGCACAAAAAATGCCACTTGAGGTGGGCTAAAGCACATTTGGACAAGCCAGCTTCATTTTGGAATAAGGTGCTGTGGACTGATGAAACTAAAATTTAGTTATTTGGCCATAACAAGGGGCGTTATGCATGGAGGAAAAAGTACACAGCATTCCAAGAAAAACACCTGCTATCTACAGTAAAATATGGTGGTGGTTCCATCATGCTGTGGGGCTGTGTGGCCAGTGCAGAGACTGGGAATCTTGTCAAAGTTGAGGGACGCATGGATTCCACTAAGTATCAGCAGATTCTGGAGACCAATGTCCAGGAATCAGTGACAAAGCTGAAGCTGCGCCGGGGCTGGATCTTTCAACAAGACAACGACCCTAAACACTGCTCAAAATCCACTAAGGCATTTATGCAGAGGAACAAGTACAACGTTCTGGAATGGCCATCTCAGTCCCCAGACCTGAATATAATTGAAAATTTGTGGTGTGACTTAAAGAGAGCTGTCCATGCTCGGAAGCCATCAAACCTGAATGAACTAAAGATGTTTTGTAAAGAGGAATGGTCCAAAATACCTTCAACCAGAATCCAGACTCTCATTGGAACGTTTAGAGGCTGTCATTTCTGCAAAAGGAGGATCTACTAAATATTGATTTCATTTCTTTTTTGTGGTGCCCAAATTTATGCACCTGCCTAATTTTGTTTAAACAATTATAGCACACTTTCTGTAAATCCAATAAACTTCATTTCACTTCTCAAATATCACTGTGTGTGTCTCCTATATGATATATTTAACTGACATTTTTTATCGTAACAACCAACGATTTATACAGGAAAATCATGACGATTAACAAGGTTGCCCAAACTTTCGCATCCCACTGTAACTGATTGAATCCCATGACCGGGGTGTCCCACCACTTTTCGTAGTGAAGTCACTATAAGAAATATGCGGGATGGGGGGGGGAGTGTTAGAGTTGGGGATGCAAATATAGTTCATGATGAGACATCCCCTTCTTTATGTTTTTTCCTTTTTACTTGATTCAGGAAGTTGAGTTTCCTTTTCTCAGAAGTTAGTGACAGGAGGATAGCAATTAGGTGCAGGGGAACAGGTGACACTCTGTTACTGGCTTCCTTAGTAAAGTTCATATTGGAGGGGAGCGGTTAAAGGCTAGGGGTTACTTTTCAGTCAGCGGTTGCTATGTGCTGACGACCTGGCTTAGTTGAGTGTCAGGTTAGCTTTCGACTCTATATTAAATTGGGATCAGAGGCCCAGACAGGTTGGGGATGTGTGGGCAGGGAGGGGGAAAGGGAAGTTATGGTTTAGGTTTAGACTGGTGTAAATGGAAGTATGAATGTCACCGAGGCGCTGCAGGTTTCTTCATTTAGAGGTACAAGTTAAATTAAAATTCCCTAGTATAAAAAAGGGGGCAGTTGCCCCATGCCCCCTTTTTTATACTAGGGAATTTTAATGCAGTCATGGATAATCAACTTGACAGGCTCAAGCCTCCAAGCAGACATAATCCATCATTATATAATTGGGCGATAGCGCATAATTTCGAGGAGTTGTGGAGATGGAGGAACCCCAACGCCAGGCAGTTCTCGTGTTATTCGGTCTCTAGTAACACTATGTCACGTATAGACTTGGCATTTTGTAGCCCCGATTCTCTACACATGGTAAGAGAAGCTAGCTAGCTTTACCAAGAGGAATATCAGATCATGCCCCAATGCAGGTGCTGCTGTCCCAGCCTTTGGTGGGCCCAGCCAAGACATGGAGACTCAACGCTATGTGGTTAAAGGTACTCCTGGTGGAAGTCACTTGTAGAAAGGAAATGGAGGAGTATTGGAAAGCTAATGAGGGATCTTCAAATCAATTAACGGAATGAGAGGTGTGTAAGGCGGTGATGAGGGGCGTGAGTATTGAGGCCATTGCTACTCACAGGGCTGAAGTGCGAGAAGCCGGCTGGAATCTAGTCTAGTGGAAGCAGAGGAAGCATATATTAATGACCCCAGTGATGAGTTACAAGAGAAATGGCTATCTCTCCAGAGAGATTATAAGCTATACATCACTGAGTATACTAGGAAGGGGCTTCTTGCGAGGCAGCAGATAGTTTTTTCAGGTGGAGGGAGACAAAATTGGGAAATCATTGGCGTATTTGGCCAGAGTCGAAACCCCTCAGACTGTGGTAGCAGCAATTAGGTCTGAGTCCGGAGTGGTGGTGTCTAAACCGGAAGAAATTGGTGCCCAATTTGTTTCATACAATAGTAAGCTGTATACTTTAAACAATTTTCCTGAGGCGGATGGCTTGAAGGTTTACTTGGACCAGATCGAGTTCACAAGGTTGTCTAGGGAGGGGATAGAGAGTTTCTGGATGCTCCAATGTCTGCTTCTGAGATCCGGACGGCAATAGGCTCTATGGCCCTTCACAAGACTCCTGGTCCGGATGGCTTCCCTGCTAAGTTTTACGATGAGGAACTCTGTGCTTGTTCGATATTTGAATATGCCCTAGAGGCATCCGAGTTGCCACCCTCCTTTTTTGAAGCCACTATAGTGGTGATCCATAAAGTGGGGAAGCCTCCTGATCAGTGTAGTTCATATAGGCCTATCTCTCTTATAAATCTGGATGCTAAGATTTTGGCTAAGGTCTTCGCTGGATGGCTGGCAGGGGTTATTCTATCCATAGTGGAGCCAAATCAATCTGGTTTTATGCCAGGGAAATCCACTGATATTAATCTTAGGTGCCTCTATACCAATTTGGCAGCAGATCTATAGCCTTGCTGGATAATGAGAAGGCCTTTGATTCTGTGGAGTGGGTCTTCTTGTGGGAAGTTTTAAACATATTTGGATTTCCGGGGAAGTTTCTGAAATGGTTGCGTCTTATGTATATGCAACTCACAGCTCGAGTTAGAGTGAATGAGTACTTATTTGAATCATTCCCCCTTCATAGAGGCACATGCCTTGTCCACGCTGCTTTTCGCACTGGTGATGGAGCCCTTGTCTAGCTTGTTAAATAACTGCAATAGTATAGAGGGATGGAATATAGCAGGAATCACCAAGAAGTTGTCCCTATATGTGGATGACATGCTAGTCTATCTGGGGGATACCGGGAAGTTACTGGAGACACTTCTGGAGGTGGTTAATGAGTATGGTGGGTTCTCTGGCCTAAAAGTCAATTGGGCTAAATCTGCGCTCTATTTGGTGGATAAGGACGATAAACGGGTTGTCTCATCATAATCGAAACTTATAACTGTGGACCAGTTTAAATACTTAGGGGTAATAGTGCATAAGGACATTCACCAATTTTTTCCCCCCTCAATATCAACAATGGAATATATTGCCCTAAAAACTGAAGGCGTGGGAGACCCTCCCTCTGTCCCTTGTGTGGCGTATAAATATCTTCAAAATTATAATTCTATATAAGCTGCTTTATCTGTATAGGGTGACACCAGCGGCCCCTCAGAAATCCCATTTTGTGGCGGTTGACAAGATGCTAACCCCCTTTCTCTGCGCCAATACAACACCGCGATTAGCTAAAGACACTCTCAAAGCGCCATGCATCGGGATGGGGGGGGGGGTCTGGCCTTGCCGGACATGTATAACTACTATTGTGCAGTCCAATTAACATATGCAAGCTGGTGGGAGAGAACAGATGCCAATAATCCGGCAGCAGTGTTGGAAGTGGCACTCCTGGGGTCTTATGAGGCCTTGACAAACTTCCCATACAGAGCGGGCAACTATTCAGTTAGGTGTCTTACTTCTAATATGAAAGCAGTCATTAAAGTGTGGAATCAAAATGCCTGGGTGTGGGGGGACAGGGGAGGGGGTGAGGTTTGGTCTCCGTTACTGCCATTGTGGAGGAATTCAAGATTACCGGGGTTGCAAAAAATGCAGGGTTTTGAGTTCTGGCCGCAGCATGGTATCAAGTATTTGACCCAAATATACTCAGGGGGACTCTTTAAAAAACAATGTAGATTTGAAGAACAAATTCCACCTACCCCGGACCTGTCTTTATAGATATTTCCAACTAAGACATGCCTGTGCTGAACAATTCGGGAGAGGCAAGATAAAGATAGAATACGGGGAGGTTGAAGAAATTGCTAGACAAACAATAGTACACGAGCCAGTATCTTCCTTTTATTTGGTATTGTTGAATCGACAGACATCCCCGTTATCCAACGCCCTAGTGAAATGGAAAGCAGACATTCCGTGTTTAGAGGACAGACATGAGAAGGAATTGATATATAACTGGAAAAACACTGTCATATGTGCTAGAGATCAGCTGATACAGGTTAAATGGATACACCGGGTTTATTTAACTCCAGTCAAATTAGAACGAATGTGCCAGACTTGCTAGCTCGCGATGTACTAGGTGTAATGGAGAGAGGGTAACCCTCTTTCATATGGTATGGGACTGCCCGGTAATAGCGGGGTATTGGTTAGAGGTCCATGAGTTCTTAAATTTGAAGTTAGGATTACCGGCGATATGCTCCCCAGAATATAGCTTGTTAGGACTGGTTAATGACCTGCTGCAAGCCAAATAGTCTGGGATATTATACCGTCTTTTGATGTTTTATGCTTGGAAGGTTATCCTGCTGAACTGGAAGCCCCCAATAGTTCCTACAGTCCAACACTGGGTTCAGCTTATTGAAGCAGCCTTGCCAATGTACAAACTGACTTGCATTACTAGGGGGAATACAGAGAGATTTGAGAAGATTTGGGGTCCGTGGTTGGCTGCTGGGGTAGTGGTGCTCTAAAACAGGATGGGGGGCCTGCAGTGCTTTGGTGGTGTGTATGCATGAGTGAATGGTAATTAAAGACATCTTGCAGTTATCTAGATGTAACAGTGAATCTATGGGCTAAGCAGAGACATACTGTTTGTATTTTTTAAAGTTCTCTCTATTGTATCAAGTAAGCTGTTGCATTGTCTCTTTGAAACGTGTGATATGTGGGTTCGTTTTCTCTTTTTTTAAAATGACAAATAAAGACTTGAAAAAAAAAAAAAGTATTTAGTTTCCAAAGGGAGAAGGGACGTTGGTTAAATTGCTCATAGAGGTCCATAGTGATAGGGGCACGGTCTGACCAGTTAATAGTTTGAATGGTAGTGTTTAAAACCTTATGAAGAGTGGGTTTATTCACCAGGAAAAAATTAATTTGGGTATATACCTTATGTATGGTAGAGAAATTGGTGTAATCTTTCTCAGTGGGTTGTTGGATTCACCAGACATCATACAGGCCATGTAGTAATAGGAAAATGAGCGAGCACTCATACACTTGGCAACCAGATTGACATGTGCAGAAAATATTTATTAAATCCCCATAAAATACAAGTAATAAAATTTATAAGAACAATGTAGCAATAATATACAACATTACATATATTGTGGTAGATATGATCGACACTATATTCATATAACTCAATAGTGTCGATAAATTCAATAATATATATCACACCAAAAAACTTCAAGTATTGTCCAGATCTTATATATGCTGTTATTTGGGAAGAGGGGGTATTATCTTCTAGCGCTCTATCCCAATTTGGGAAACTGAATGTCACTGAAAATGTTGTAGGTGTATTCACTGGGAGCGCAACATGTTAATAAAGTGTCCACAGGAATCCTGATAATATGAAAAGTCTCTTATAGCATATCCTTTTAAGGTCGATATGAGCTTTGAATTGAAGAAAACTTTAAATCGATATTTGGCTTACTGTCTAGCGTCTGCTGTCTCCCTATTGCTTCAATGGAGCTTTAAATATTTGCCGGCTTATTCAGTCGCTCCATACAGCAAGCTGGTTTAAATTTCGCGGGAGTTCCAAAGATCGCAGGAGTTGCCACTCTGTTCCGCAATTTCCTTTGGTGCAGCTTTCGACGATAAGAATAGTTAATCCTTTACTGTAGAAATTTTCTTCTGTATGGCCATACAGTATTATCGGAGGCTTTTCAATGCAGGTACATCACTTGTTTCACCATACGCGTTACGGGTAGATTCACTCTCCCTTCCTCAGTGGTAAAAAAAATTTTTACAGTAAAGGAACAACTACTTTTATCGTCGAAAAGCTGTACCGAAGGAAATTGCGGAACAGAGTGACAACTCCCGCGATCTTTGGAACTCCCGTGAAATTTGAACCAGCTTGCTGGAAGGAGCGATCAAATAAGCCGGCAAATATTTAAAGCTCCACTCAAGCAACAGGGAGACAGCAGACACCAGACGGTAAGCCAAATACCGATTTAAAGTTTACCTCGACTTTAAAAGGAAATACCATAAGAGACTTTTTATTCCAACATTATCAGGATTCCTGTGGACATTTTATGAATACATTACGTTCCCAGGGGAAATACACCTACAATATTTAAAGTGACACTCATTTTCCCAATCTGAGATAGATTCACAGAGGAATTACCTCCCCCTTCCCAAATAACAGCATATATAAGATCTGGACAATACTTGAAGTTTTTTGGTGTGATAT
This sequence comes from Bufo bufo, assembly GCF_905171765.1. Lineage (NCBI taxonomy): Eukaryota > Metazoa > Chordata > Amphibia > Anura > Bufonidae > Bufo > Bufo bufo. The sequence continues at coordinate 106,073,110 of NC_053395.1, read as the reverse complement.
ATATTATTGAATTTATCGACACTATTGAGTTATATGAATATAGTGTCGATCATATCTACCACAATATATGTGACTGTAATGTTGTATATTATTGCTACATTGTTCTTATAAATTTTATTACTTGTATTTTATGGGGATTTAATAAATATTTTCTGCACATGTCAATCTGGTTGCCAAGTGTATGAGTGCTCGCTCATTTTCCTATTACTACATTTGCCTTTTAAGAGAGGGTGGGGTGATTCCCTCTATATGAGCTTGCAGCACCATACCTTAACTACTTGCTAGTGAGCCACCACAACCTACCACTATTTATCATACAGGCCATATCTATGCAATAAATGTAGTGTCCCACTAGGTAAATGTGGGCACTACACAAGGGTCAATTGGGCCACGTTGTTCTCCACCTCCTGTGGGACAGTGGCAGTGTATTTCACAGTACATTTTAATGCATTTTAATGTGTATTTAATGTGTATTTTTCCTGTGATATGTCCAGCAGGCCTATTGTGGTGATATTTAACATCCTAGACACTAGAGGGAGCTAGAGAACACTTAGTATATATACTTAGACCCAGACAGGGAAGGGTTAGTCTGTAGTCAGGAGTCTCTGGAGACAGAAGTGAGAGGGCACCAGCCAGAGACAAGCTGAGGGCCTCCTCCTGACATGCAGCTAGACAGCCCAGGCTTCTAGTTGCCACCAGGAGGCTAGTGAAGGATTATAGCCTGCCTGAAGTATTTGAGCCTCAGTTAGCTCAGAAGATTCACCCCAAGAGAAGAGTTTGCCTCCTGGGAGAAACCTGCAGTTCCCACAAGCCAAGCAGAGCCAGTGTTTCCAGCTAGTACAAGTAAGCTGAAGGGCAGAAGGATTATTAATGTGAAGCAAGGATAAATACGAGAGGAAGATTGTTTACCAAGGATAAAAGCCAGTATTAGGGCACCCGGGCCTTGGGATAGAACCAGACAGGAGTTCTAAGGAACAGTGTACACTATTTCTGAGGAGAAGGTACAGCCTGGTCTGAGTGTGTTTTTTTTTTTTTTTTTGAATATCTCTTTATTGAAATGAGAAATCACTTTGTACAGCAATGGATATAAGAACAATACAGTACAGAAAAATTGCATCAAAGCATATTTATGCAAGCAATTATGCAAAAAAAAGGATCATTCTCAATTCACATTTTACCATTTTACTCCCCAACTCCCCTCCCCTCCCTCCACCCATAACCCCATCCCCTTTCCCTCACCCCCCACCCCTGAACACCAATCTAAAACTTTCGGCCTTGAAGTGACTTCAGAACAAAGCCTCACCTCCCACCCTGGATGATACACTCGCCAAAGAGCTGAATTAAAGGGCTAATCTCCCTAACCTACCTGCAAGCTGAGCTTCTAAGTACCACCCAGTAAGTCTGAATGGGGCTATGATTTCCTGGATTTCAACATCAGAAAGTTGCTTTTCTATGAACCTCCTCCATTTTTTAATAAACTTCTCAACCAGGCGTTCCTTATCCTGTTCTACCTCCAGTCTCTCTAGGTAAAGAACATTTTTCATCATTCCCATGACCTCCTCCCACACTGGGACTTCCTTCTCTAGCCAGTGTCGTAGGAGAGATTTCTTCTGAGTGTGTTGTTGTTACCCTCTGAGTATCTTGCAAGGAACAGTATACCTGCCATTGATGTGAAAGCCTGCTTGTAATGAGAACCTACTATATGGAACTGTATTGATTACCACCTGTACAAAGTTGAACTGTTTCAAGTAAAGAAAGTTTGGTTTACCATAACACCGTGTTCCACATTTACTACAACTATAAATCGGTGTGCCACCGTTACAGGCACTGGCGTCACGAACCTTAAAGGGACCTTGCCCTAGGCACATTAAATATCTGCAACACCCAGGGCACCTCATCCACCAGAGGACTACTGTGCCAGCCTCTCCATCACTGCTGTACGCTGCCCAGGGTCATCCTACAAACTGTGAGTAACCCATAGCAACCCTCGTTTGCCTAAGTAACCGTGACCTCACATCGCTATACCCTGCAGGTTGGCGTACTGCATAAAGAAAACATGTTAGAAGGCGAAGACCTAGTAGTCAGAGGTAGAAGTAGAATGGAGGGCCATATGGTTTAGTTATAGTCTCCAACCACTATCAGTAACCCATAAGGCTCTTGAGGCAACTTTTGCAGCAGAGAAGAAAGAAATGTAACTTGGTCTGTATTAGGGCCATACAGGGACACCAGAGTATATGGCGAGCTGTTAATTAAGCATAATAGAATCACAGACCTGCCATCACTGCTCACTATCTCCTCAGTCAAGGAGAACGCGACTGTATTTTTAACAGCTATAGTGACCCTCCCTTTTTTTCTGTACAGCTGGAGCCAAGAAAACATGAATCAAACATGTTTCAGTGTACAGTCGTGGCCAAAAGTTTTGAGAATTAGATAAATATTGGAAATTGGAAAAGTTGCTGCTTAAGTTTTTATAATAGCAATTTGCATATACTCCAGAATGTTATGAAGAGCATTTCATTGCTGTCATTAAAGGACCTGCTGAGATCATTTCAGTAATCGTCTTGTTAACTCAGGTGAGAATGTTGACGAGCACAAGGCTGGAGATCATTATGTCAGGCTGATTGGGTTAAAATGGCAGACTTGACATGTTAAAAGGAGTTAACCATGGTGACCTGCAAAGAAACGCGTGAAGCCATTATTGCGTTGCATAAAAATGGCTTCACAGGCAAGGATATTGTGGCTACTAAGATTGCACCTCAATCAACAATTTATAGGATCATCAAGAACTTCAAGGAAAGAGGTTCAATTCTTGTTAAGAAGGCTTCAGGGCGTCCAAGAAAGTCCAGCAAGCGCCAGGATCGTCTCCTAAAGAGGATTCAGCTGCGGGATCGGAGTGCCACCAGTGCAGAGCTTGCTCAGGAATGGCAGCAGGCAGGTGTGAGCGCATCTGCACACACAGTGAGGCGAAGACTTTTGGAAGATGGCCTGGTGTCAAGAAGGGCAGCAAAGAAGCCACTTCTCTCCAAAAAAAACATCAGGGACAGATTGATCTTCTGCAGAAAGTATGGTGAATGGACTGCTGAGGACTGGGGCAAAGTCATATTCTCCGATGAAGCCTCTTTCCGATTGTTTGGGGCATCTGGAAAAAGGCTTGTCCAGAGAAGAAAAGGTGAGCGCTACCATCAGTCCTGTGTCATGCCAACAGTAAAGCATCCTGAAACCATTCATGTGTGGGGTTGCTTCTCATCCAAGGGAGTAGGCTCATGTCACGAGGGTGTCAAGAGCCACGTCTGACTCCGTTATACCCGGGGTCAGGAAGTCGCAGCGGGTGGCTGCGCGCTCTATGTATAAAGATAGTGCTGTTTCTTAATGGTAGCTTTCTGGGTTTGCCTTGCAACCCTTTTTGGCTCACTCAGGGATCCGTAGCTTCTTCTCCTCAGCTGTTTCTTATCCAGCACTCCCAACCTCCTTATATTCCCCTCTCCCACTTCTCTGGTTGCCAGATATAGAGCTTCCTGCCTGTACTTCTATACTGACCCACTGGAGCTGAGTAGCTGTGATCCCTGGTTGTTGTTCCAGAGCGTTACCCTCCGGATCCCTGTTGGGCTTTTGTTGTCTGCTGTTTTCGCCCACCTGGGATTATATGTTTTGTCTGTATTGTCTGTCCTCTCCTTGGTGTTTTCCTTTAGTGTCAGTGGTGCGGACTAGTGATCCCACCGCCCTGTTCACTACGTAGGGCTCATCTTAGGGAAAGCCAGGGTTTAGGCACGTGATCGGCGTACGGGTGAGGAACCCGTCTAGGGACGTCAGGGCAGTCAGGTGCCAGCCTCAAGGTGAGTCAGGGGTCACCACCTTTCCCTCTCCCTTGAACAGGGCCTTCCCATTTCCCTCCCTTTGCGTGACGCCGGTCATGACATTATATCTGGCCCTTATTTTGTGTAGGTAGAAAAAAAATATTAAAAAACTACTTTTTTCTTTTTCTGCCTATTTAGAATCCAGTATGGATCCAATTGCTGCTTTGACAAAGCAACTTCAAGGCCTGTCTTTGGAGGTGGCAGGATTGAAGGCGTCGGTCCTCCAGCAACAGCAGCAATTGCAACAGACCACAAGCCCAGCGGTTGCTACGGGTAACCAGGTTGTTGCGGAACCCAAGGTTGTTCTTCCTGACAGATTTTCTGGGGGAAGGAACAAATTTGTGACGTTTCCGTGAGGCCTGTAAGTTAAATTTTAAGCTGTGCCCTTACTCCTCTGGTAATGAAGAACAGCGGGTGGGGATTGTTATTTCCCTGCTTCAGGGGGACCCGCAATCCTGGGCGTTCTCTTTACCCACTGATTCCCAGGCTCTCCGGTCAGTGGATGAATTTTTTGGGTCTTTGGGTCTCATATATGATGACCCTGACCTCGTCAGGTCCGTCGTCCTGAGGCTCGCCGTAGGCGTGGGGTTTGTTTTTTCTGTGGGGGGAGGGGTCATTTCATTAATGTCTATCCTTCCTTTCTCAAAAACAAGAGACCATCGGAAAACTACTAACCCCAGGCTGTGTGGAGGATGTCATCCGGGGGGTATACGTTTCCTCCATACGTACATCTCAATTTGTGTTGCCAGCGGTTGTTGTTTTTGGTGTTAAGACGGAGACTATTTCTTTCTTTCTAGACAGTGGAGCAGGAGTAAATTTGATAGATGCCCATCTTGCCCACACTATGGGTTTGTCTCTCTGTACGCTACAGACAGGGCCGGCCTTAGGTGTTCAGGCGCCCTGTGCGAGCTAACCTTGTGGTGCTTCCCCCCCCCCCAAAAAAAAAAAAAAACACTGCTTGTTGCTGGCATCATGGCATAGGCTGGCTGACTATCCAACCAAGTAGTTACCAGCCCGCACACCCCAAAGGCCAGTGTAATGTTATACTTCCCTACTTCGTGAGATTTCCCTACCTTCGCCACTTCCGGTCGCACCGGACATGACGTGAGGAGGTGTGCAGCGCCGCGCACAACGACAGGTTAGGGAAATTTCACAGCAGAGTGCGCATGCGCCAGGAGCCTCTCCGGCGGTTAGGGTAGGGAAAAACTATGGGCCAGTGCGCAGGCGCAGTGATCGGATGGATGTTCTCAGCTGGACACCGGCCGGTGTCCAGCTGAGAACATCCATCCGATCACCGCACCTGTGCACTGGCCCATAATTTTTCCCTACCCTAACCGCCGGCGAGGCTCACAGCGCTTGCGCACTCTGCTGTGAAGTTTCCCTAACCCGTCGTTGTGCGCCTGCGCGGTGCTGAACACCTCCTCACGTCATGTCTGGTGCAACCGGAAGTGACGAGAGTAGGGAAATCTCACAAGGTAGGGAAGTATAACTGTACACCGTCCCTGGTGTGCCATCATTAATTTACCCTACTTTTCCCTCCATGGGCACAACATTGTTAGCACCTGTGCCTATAACATAGTTCAGAAGGTGCTAGAAAACATAATGGGAAGATTTATCATTCCCCCTGCACCAGAATTGTGGCACTAAGAAGCCACACATTTTTGCACAAGCTTTGTTTTGCTCAAACAATTGTGACTTTTTGCTCAATCTTGCCACTTTGCTAAATTGGACAGAGTATGGATCAGTTTTCTAGTGCATGTAAATTACTATAAGGTAACTTACCTTATAGTCCGGTTCGACAGTCTCCGGAGCAGTCCTTCAGTCTGTCTGGGCTGGGGCGGGCTGTAGTCGGCAGACCTTGACGTGGTAAGTGACACAGGAACAAGCGGGATGTGAGCGGAGCGCCTGCTGCTCCATGCCTACACACTGGTCAATCAGCAGCAGGATCTTTGCGCTGCGAAAAGCTGATTGGCCAGTGTGAACTGTGAAATGGTGCAGACGTGCCAGCATGGGTGTAGGAACCCCCAAAAATCTGGGGGGGACAGCATTTTTGTTCGCCGGGTATATTCTTATTCAGTAAACTGTGAGTTGTTTATATTGTTACATTTTAAGTGTGTGTGTGTGTGAACGCCCCCCCCCCCCCCCCCCCCATTCCCACACACACTTACAGTTCTGAAGACTCAGGGGTGCTGGCTGGCTTGGCCTCAGGGGTGCTGGCTGGCTTGGCCTCAGGGGTGCTGACTGGCTTGGCCGGGCAGAAGGAGTGTGGGAGACTGTGAGGCCTTTTTCTCCAAGCTGCTCCGGATCAGTGCTCTGGGCAGCTCGGCTCCGGGCTGGAAGTGGGCACAATAAGAGAAAAATATTTTTCATTACACCTCAGGTCAGACCACCAATCAGACTCCCAATGTTAATCAGACCTCAGCTAACAGCCCCAATAAGATCCCCAATGTTAATAAGACCTCAGATCACACCTCAGCTCAGACCCCAATATGAATTACCCCCAATCATACCTCAGATAAGAGCCCCAGTGCCTCTCATCAGCCCCCCAGTGCCTCTCATCAGCCCCCCAGTGCCTCTCATCAGCCAGTAATAACATATACTTACCTCTTTAGAGCGATGCGATGCAGGCCTCTTCCGGCCTGTCACTGTGTCCCGACTCCAGCGCTGTACGGCTCAGGCAGATCGCGCCGCCCTTCCGGCCTCTGATAGGCTGCCGGCCTAGTAGTGCCGGCAGCCTATCAGAGTAACAGGAAAGGGACACACCTCCCTGCCCTGCTCCTCCACAGCCTTCTGTTTGTATCGCTGTCCTGAGGACGGCGATACAAACAGATCACTATGGAGATGAGCGCTTCGCTTCCACAATGGAAGCGCTCACAGTGCTCCAGACTAAAAAAAATACCTAGTAGCCATTGGCTCCTGAACTGAAAATTTAGGAGCCAAATCAAATTTTTAGTCGCCAAATCGAAACCGAATCAAAATTTTGGTATCGTGACAACGCTACGCCGATCAGATCGGCGTAGGGTTGTTTTGATACCAAAATTTTGATTCGCTTTCGTCACCATAAAAAAGTATTGCGATACTCAATACCGCGCAAAAAAAAGAAAAAACACCAAAAAAAGCTGCGTGTATTTCGCATTTTATGAAACATTCGGCCCATAATAGAACAGTCCTATCCTGATTTTTGGGGTGGCAAGATGACTAAAAAATGGCGAATGCTCACCGCATAGGAGATATTTTTTAATAATTTAATAGTTTGGACAGCGCTATGTAATATGTTTATTTATTGTTTATATATTTTATATGTAAGATTGGGAAAGGGGGATTTAAACGTAATATTTTAGGGTACTTTCACACAAGCGTTTTTCATTTCCGGCGCTGAGTTCCATCCTAGGGGCTCTATACCAGAAAAGAACTGATCAGGCATATCCCCATGCATTCTGAATGGAGAGTAATCCGTTCAGGATGCATCAGGACGTCTTCAGTTCAGTCATTTTGACTGATCAGGCAAAAGATAAAACCTTAGCATGTTACGGTTTTATCTGAAGATTTGGCTGAATGCCGGATCCAGCATTTTTCCCCATAGGAATGTATTAGTGCCAGATCTGGCATTCAAAATACCGGAATGCCCCCACACTAAATCCGGACCCATTCACTTCTATGGGGCTGTGCACATGAGCAGTGATTTTCACGCATCACTTGTGCATTGCGTGAAAATCGCAGCATGCTCTATGTTGTGCGTTTTTCACGCAACGCACGCCCCATAGAAGTTAATGGAGCTGCGTGAAAATCGAAAGCAAGTGCGGATGCGGTGGGATTTTCACGCATGGTTGCTAGGATGAAAGTCTATTCACTGTATTATTTTCCCTTATAACATGGTTATAAGGGAAGATAATAGCATTCTTTAATACAGAAGGCTTGGTAGAAGGTCAATATAATAAACATTGGTGGCGCAGTGCGCCCCCCATCACCCCAGTATGATAAACATTGGTGGCGCAGTGCGCCCCCCCAACACCCCAGTATAATAAACATTGGTGGCGCAGTGCGCCCCCCCAATATAATAAACATTGGCGCAGTGCGCCCCCCCAATATAATAAACATTGGTGGTGCAGTGGGCCCCCCCAACACCCCAGTATAATAAACATTGGTGGCGCAGTGCGCCCCCCATATATAATAAACATTGGTGGCGCAGTGCGCCCCCCCAACACCCCAGTATAATAAACATTGGTGGCGCAGTGCGCCCCCCCAACACCCCAGTATAATAAATATTGGTGGCGCAGTGGGCCCCCCAATATAATAAACATTGGCACAGTGCGCCCCCCAATATAATAACCATTGGCACAGTGCGCCCCCCCAATATAATAAACATTGGTGGTGCAGTGCGCCCCCCCAACACCCCAGTATAATAAACATTGGTGGCGCAGTGCGCCCCCCCCAATATAATAAACATTGGTGGCGCACTATAATAAACATTGGTGGTGCAGTGCGCCCCCCCTCAATATAATAAACATTGGTGGCGCAGTGGGCAGTGCCAATGAGGGTTAAAAAATAAAAAAAAATTAACTCACCTTCTCCAATTGATCGTCTCCTGTTCTTTCTTCAGGACCTGTCAAAGGACTTGTGGTGACATCACTGTGCTCATCACATGATACATCACATGATCCATCACCATGGTAATGGACCATGTGATGAGCTCAGTGACGTCACCACAGGTCCTGAAGAAAGAACAGGAGACCGGCAGCTACGCGATCAACTGGAGGAGGTGAGTTAATTTTTTAAATTATTTTTTAACCCTCATTGGCACTTCCCACTGAGCCACCAATGTTTCTTCTACTGGGGTGTTGGGGGGGGGGGGCGCACTGTGCCACCAACGTTTCTTATACAAATACAGGAGGCGGGTGCCGGAATCAAATAGCCGACACGCGACCTTTGTGACAGGGAGCTGCGATCAGCGGCAGTTAACCCCTCAGGTACCGCACCTGAAGGGTTAACTCAACTGCAGCTGATCGCAGCTCCCTTTCACATAGGTCGGGTGTCGGCTATTTGATTCCAGCACCCCTGTTGCTATGGCGCCCTGTGCGGCCGCACAGCCCGCACACCCCAAAGGCCGGCCCTGGCTACAGAGACCTATTCCCATATTCGCTATTGATTCTGCTCCTCTGTCTCAGAGAAACCTCACTCACATTGTCCATAACTTACACCTTCGGGTAGGGGACCACCATAACGAGTGTCTTTCATGTTATGTTCTGGAGGGGCTTCCCACTCCTGTGGTATTGGGTCTTCCCTGGTTGGTAGCGCACAATCCAGTGGTGGATTGGCAGGCCAGGGAGATATTGGAGTAGAGTGAGCATTGCAGAGAAAATTGCTTAAATAGCAATTGCTTAGTCGCCTCCATAGCTACTCTACCTAAATTTGTTTCGGACTTTGAGGACGTTTTTTCTGAAAAGGGTTGCCAGAAGTTACCACCTCACCGTCCTTATGATTGCCCGGTTAATCTGATTCCCGGTGCAAAATTACCCAAGACCAGGTTATATAATCTTTCGGGTCCGGAGAGACAAGCCATGAAAGATTATATCTCCGAGAGCTTGGCTAAGGGACACATCAGACCCTCTTCTTCACCCGTGGCTGCAGGGTTTTTCTTTGTTAAAAAGAAAGATGGGGGCCTGCGTCCTTGCCTAGATTTCCGCGAACTAAACCGGATAACCATCCGAGACCCTTACCCTCTTCCTCTCATTCCTGACCTGTTTAATCAGATTGCGGGTGCTAGGTGGTTCTCCAAACTTGATCTTAGGGGGGCCTACAATCTGATTCGTATCAATGAAGGGGATGAGTGGAAGACAGCTTTTAACACCCCCTGAGTGGCATTATGAAAATCTAGTCATGCCTTTCGGTCTGACCAATGCTCCTGCTGTCTTCCAACATTTCGTTAATGACATTTTTAGTCATCTTATCGGCAGGTTTGTGGTGATATACCTAGATGATATTTTAATTTATTCGTCGGATCTGAAAACACATGAGGTGCATGTCAGACAGGTACTGCAGGTCCTACGGACGAATAAATTATATGCGAAAATTGAAAAGTGTGTCTTCGCCGTTCAGGAAATACAGTTCCTAGGTTATTTATTTTCTGCTTCAGGTTTCCGTATGGATCCTAGGAAGGTCCAGGCAATTTTAGATTGGGATCTTCCTGAGAACCTCAAAGCACTGCAACGGTTCTTGGTGGGAGTGGGGGGTCAGAGGTGGGAGTGGGGGCTGTACTGTCTCAGGGTCCGTCTCCTGGCAAATGGCGTCCTTGTGCTTTCTTTTCTAAAAAACTATCTGCAGCAGAGAAGAACTATGATATTGGCAATAGGGAACTATTAGCTATTAAACTAGCGTTTGAAGAATGGCGTCACTTTTTAGAGGGGGCAATCCACCCCGTCACGGTGATTACAGACCACAAAAACCTTCTGTACCTTGAATCAGCTAAGCGTCTCACCCCTAGACAAGCTAGGTGGTCGCTATTTTTTACCAGGTTTAACTTTTTTATTACCTATCGTCCTGGGGCAAAAAATACCAAGGCAGATACATTATCTCGTTGTTTCCCTGGAGGGGGTAATGTGAGTGATCCGGTACCCATCCTACAAAGAGGAGTGGTTGTCTCTGCGGTACACTCTGTTCTGGAGGGGAAGGTGTTAGAGGCCCAGGGGGACGCCCCGGTCTCTTGCCCCTCAGAGAAATTGTTTGTACCGTTAAACCTGCGTCTCGAATTATCAAAGGAACATCATAATTCGGCACTTGCTGGGCACCCGGGTAGTAAAGCAACCTTGGAACTATTGTCTCGTCGTTTTTGGTGGCCAAGGTTGCGTCAGGATGTAATGGATTTTCTGTCTACTTGTTCTACTCTCTCATACACGTCCTGCAGGGTCTTTATTGCCACTTGTCATTCCCAATAGGCCATGGACACATCTGTCAATGGATTTTATTACTGACTTACCTTTGTCTGCGGGTAAAACAGTTATCTTGGTAGTAGTAGACAGGTTTAGCAAGATGTTACACTTCATTGCGTTACCCGCACTACCTAATGCTAAGACTCTTGCTCAGGTATTCATCAGTGAAATCGTGAAGCTTCACGGGGTCCCTTCCGATGTTGTTTCGGATCGGGGAACCCAGTTTATTTCTAAGTTTTGGAAAGCTTTTTGTTCCCGTTTGGGGGTACACTTGTCCTTTTCCTCAGCTTTCCATCCTCAGTCGAATGGACAGACTGAGCGTACCAACCAAAACCTTGAGACATATCTAAAGTGTTTTGTGTCTGAAAACCAAGAGGTGTGGTCATCATATTTACCGTTAGCAGAGTTTGCCATAAATAATCACCGTCAGGAATCCACTGGCAAGTCACCATTTCTTGGTGCATATGGTTTTCATCCCCAATTCTGTACTTTCAAAGAGGGGGGGGTCTTCTGGGGTTCCCGAAGAGGAACGGTTTTCATCATCTCTTTCATTTGTATGGCAGAAAGTGCAAGCTAATTTGAAAAATATGGGAGGTAAATATAAATGCATGGCTGATAAGAAACAGTCGCTAGGTCCGGACCTAGGTGTGAATGACTATGTGTGGTTATCTACTAGGAATATTAAATTAAAGGTTCCCTCTTGGAAACTGGGTCCTAGGTTTATTGGTCCTTACAAAATAGTAGCCATCATTATCCCTGTGGCTTTTTGCCTGGAGCTACCTCAGACTTTTAAAATTCATAACGTCTTCCATAAGTCGTTACTGAAAAAGTATGTTCCACCTCTAGAACCATCACCGCTGCCACCCCCTCCTGTTATTGTGGATGGTAATCTAGAGTTTCAAATATCCAAAATTGTTGATTCTTGTCGGGTTCACCGCTCTCTTCAATATCTGGTGCATTGGAGGGGTTACGGTCCCGAGTAAAGAATGTGGGTTCCAGCGTCTGAGGTAAACGCCGACAGGTTAGTTCGGGCTTTTCATGCTTCTCATCCTGAGAGACCTAGTCCTGAGTGTCCGGAGGCCCCTCGTGGAATAGGGGGTACTGTAACGAGGGTGTCAAGAGCCACGTCTGACTCCGTTATACCCGGGGTCAGGAAGTCGCAGCGGGTGGCTGCGCGCTCTATGTATAAAGATAGTGCTGTTTCTTAATGGTAGCTTTCTGGGTTTGCCTTGCAACCCTTTTTGATATCATCATTTTTATTATGAATTTTCATATAAAACATAGCATAGGAAAACATTGCAATGTGGTTTATATTGGACGCAGCCACTGACAAATGATATTGTACAATATGCCCAGACTTCAATTAACATCCATGACTTTATGTCATATTACATGAAGGGTATGGAATTTGCATATAGAAAAGTTGCATATATATTAACCACCACATAATCTATAATATCTATGTGGATGATTACAAGTCACAGTTGTTGTCCCATCCAAATTCAGATAACAGTGAGGTAGCTATGATAACTTCAACGACCCTACCGGTCTTCTATAGGCCTTAACTAGATGATAAATTCTAGTATTTTAACATAAGACTACAGGTATTTAATCCTAATAAGGAGATCCGTCTCTAAGTATGGCTTAGCATCAGGAGAGACCTAGATGAGGAAACATTAAGAGGTATTCCCGGCTTTTCCCCTAACAGGAGGCCAAGCATGTGAATATCAATTAGGGGGAGAACCTCGGGTGAACCATTCATGGGTTCCATGTGTATTTATATTTCACTGGAGAAAGTATTGAGGGTGGAATCATTTTTTCATAACGACAAGTTGTGTTTAATTCAGTTATTACCTCTAAGATGTCTGGGGGAGACACCTCCTTCCAGTGACGAGTTATGATCAACTTAGCGCTAAGTAATGCATGTCCTATTATGGGTCTATGTGAAGCGTGAAAATTTTGGATATCCAAGAACAATAGAGCAAGTTCTGGAGTAGGGGTGATCTTATTTTTGGACAATTCTCCCAATAACACAAATACCTGATTCCAGAAATTAGCGATATTTGGGCATGACCACAAGACATGAAGCAGTGAACCCACCTTGCCACATCCCCTCCAGCATAAGGGAAAGGTAGAAGGATATATAATATGGAGTCTTTGGGGCGTAAAATACCAATGCAGTAGTGTCTTAACTCCGGCCTCATAATGAGTGACACATTTAAAGTTGGAGGTTAAAAAACCAATGGCAAATGACCAAATATCATCAGAGAATGTGCTGCCTAGTTCTCGTTCCCATTTCTCGACCGGTTTGGTTTTGACAAACTGAGTTTTATCACCCAAAAAATCATACAGGGAGTGCAGAATTATTAGGCAAATGAGTATTTTGACCACATCATCCTCTTTATGCATGTTGTCTTACTCCAAGCTGTATAGGCTCGAAAGCCTACTACCAATTAAGCATATTAGGTGATGTGCATCTCTGTAATGAGAAGGGGTGTGGTCTAATGACATCAACACCCTATATTAGGTGTGCATAATTATTAGGCAACTTCCTTTCCTTTGGCAAAATGGGTCAAAAGAAGGACTTGACAGGCTCAGAAAAGTCAAAAATAGTGAGATATCTTGCAGAGGGATGCAGCACTCTTAAAATTGCAAAGCTTCTGAAGCGTGATCATCGAACAATCAAGCGTTTCATTCAAAATAGTCAACAGGGTCGCAAGAAGCGCGTGGAAAAACCAAGGCGCAAAATAACTGCCCATGAACTGAGAAAAGTCAAGCGTGCAGCTGCCAAGATGCCACTTGCCACCAGTTTGGCCATATTTCAGAGCTGCAACATCACTGGAGTGCCCAAAAGCACAAGGTGTGCAATACTCAGAGACATGGCCAAGGTAAGAAAGGCTGAAAGACGACCAGCACTGAACAAGACACACAAGCTGAAACGTCAAGACTGGGCCAAGAAATATCTCAAGACTGATTTTTCTAAGGCTTTATGGACTGATGAAATGAGAGTGACTCTTGATGGGCCAGATGGATGGGCCCGTGGCTGGATTGGTAAAGGGCAGAGAGCTCCAGTCCGACTCAGACGCCAGCAAGGTGGAGGTGGAGTACTGGTTTGGGCTGGTATGATCAAAGATGAGCTTGTGGGGCCTTTTTGGGTTGAGGATGGAGTCAAGCTCAACAACCAGTCCTACTGCCAGTTTCTGGAAGACACCTTCTTCAAGCAGTGGTACAGGAAGAATTCTGCATCCTTCAAGAAAAACATGATTTTCATGCAGGACAATGCTCCATCACACGCGTCCAAGTACTCCACAGCGTGGCTGGCAAGAAAGGGTATAAAAGAAGAAAATCTAATGACATGGCCTCCTTGTTCACCTGATCTGAACCCCATTGAGAACCTGTGGTCCATCATCAAATGTGAGATTTACAAGGAGGGAAAACAGTACACCTCTCTGAACAGTGTCTGGGAGGCTGTGGTTGCTGCTGCACGCAATGTTGATGGTGAACAGATCAAAACACTGACAGAATCCATGGATGGCAGGCTTTTGAGTGTCCTTGCAAAGAAAGGTGGCTATATTGGTCACTGATTTGTTTTTGTTTTGTTTTTGAATGTCAGAAATGTATATTTGTGAATGTTGAGATGTTATATTGGTTTCACTGGTAAAAATAAATAATTGAAATGGGTATATATTTGTTTTTTGTTAAGTTGCCTAATAATTATGCACAGTAATAGTCACCTGCACACACAGATATCCCCCTAAAATAGCTAAAACTAAAAAAAGAACTAAAATCTACTTCCAAAAATATTCAGCTTTGATATTAATGAGTTGTTTGGGTTCATTGAGAACATGGTTGTTGTTCAATAATAAAATTAATCCTCAAAAATACAACTTGCCTAATAATTCTGCACTCCCTGTAGATGCGTCCAGTTGCTCCTTTTTTCAACCAGCCCTGGGAGCAGAACAGTTGGAGGGTTCCTAGGTGTGTGGGAGGAGGTGTTTTAACTATGGCCGTTAATAAATGTTTAATCCTAAGATAATTGAATATCTCTCCGGGTGGGAGTTGAAACAATTGCTGAATAGTGTTAAATTGGAGAATCTCATCCGCATTGGTAAGCTGAGAGATCCTCTCAATCCCCTTCTCTCGCCATCTGCGCAAATTGATATTTTGAATTAATGATTCCAGAGAGTAGGTGTCTGAGTGATAGAGTAAGGCTTCTCTCGATTCTGTGGATGTGCTGTGTATTTGTAGCCAAAGCCTCCCTGTGTGTTTCACAGTCAGAAGGGAGAGGTCAGGAACCTTCCCATTCCATATGATGCCAATTAATAAGTCTCTCAGGGAGCTCTCATTAATTGAGTGGGATTCAATTTGATGCCAAGCTTTGGTACAATCTTTTTTCCACCACTCTCTAGCTAATGACAGACCAATTGCTTTGTGGTAGTCGCTAATACAAGGAAGGACTATCCCTCCTGCCTTTTTTCGTAGGAAGAGTTGTTTCTGGGCAATTCTGGGTCTAGACGCTTTGCATATGTATTTTGAGAGAATTGACTGTGCCTTCTTAAAAAATATAATAGGGACCGAGATGGGGAGAGCTCTGAAAACATAGATCAATTTAGGCAATGTCATCATCTGAAATGCTGCCACTCTTCCCATCCATGAGATCTCTTTCATGGATTATTGGGAAAAGTCAGATGACATGGTCGAGAGGAGGGGCTCATAGTTTCGTTTATATAAAAGGGAGCAAGGGTGTGTTAACTTAATTCCCAAATATGGAAGTTCTGAATCTTGCCAGTCTAGGGAATAGTGGGATTTTAATATCATGATATCTTTTTGAGGAATATTGAGGGGTAGAGCTTGAGATTTGGAATTATTTATTTTATAATAAGAAAGTGTGCCAAATCGCGTTATTATGTCAAATGCGGAACGTAATGATTGAGGAGGGTTAGAAAGGGTAAGTATAATGTCATCCGCATAGAGAGATATTCTGTGGTCTCGACCACCAACATCAACCCCTTGGATGAGGGGGGAATTCCTAATATGCTGAGCTAGAGGTTCCAAGGCTAAAATGAACAAGAGGGGTGATAATGGGCACCCTTGGCGAGACCCATTGGTTATCTGGAAAGGATCTGACAACACCCCGTTCACCCATATTCTAGCCATGGGGGAAGTATATAAGCTGTGGAAGGCATGTAGAATGTTACCCCTGAAACCCATCTTATGAAGGACCGAGAATGCGAACGACCAGTGTAACGGTCGAACGCCTTCTCAGCCTCTAGGGTCACCGCTAACATAGATATATTGCTCTGCTCAGCATAATCAAACAAATCCACTAGTCTTCTTGTATTATCTGATGCTATACGGCCTTTAACAAATCCTGTTTGGTCGTCTTTAATTAGGGAGGGGAGTATGGGTGAAAGCCTGCTAGCTATTAGTTTGGCGAATATTTTTATGTCCGAGTTGAGAAGTGAAATTGGTCTGAAATTTTGGGGTACATCTGGTGTTTTTCCGGGTTTAGGCAGTGTGACTATCAGGGCTGTTAGCATCTCGGGCGGGAACGGGGATCCTTCAAGGGCACAATTAAAAATGTCCATAATATAAGGGGACAATATGTGGGTGAAATGTTTGTAGTATTCATTGGACAACCGTCCGGGCCTGGGGATTTACCCGGGGGAAGGGGGGGGTGCTGTAATTAGCTTTTGGAGTTCTGTAGACGTGAGTGGGGCATTTAATGACTGGATATGTTCTGAGGTGAGGGTAGGCAACTCGGATTTAGCCAGGAAGTCCTCCACTAAAGTGGGGTAATTGTCAGTCAAGACAATTGTATCTTTTAGATTATAAAGGGTATGATAGTAGTTGCGAAACTGTTCCGCAATATCCCTAGGGTCTAGTAGTTTTGCTTTAGCTAATGGGTGAATGAGAAATGGGATTTTCGTTTTGGATTGTTGTTTTTTTATTTGGTTGGCCAGTAATTTACCAGCTCTATTTCCTTGAGCATAATATCTTGATTTAAGTCTAAGTAGGGATTTGGAATAATTGTGGGATAGCAGACTTCTCAATTTATTCCTCTCTGTTCTTAATAAAATAGAAGTTTGAGATGTAGGAGATGCCTTATTGCATTTTTCAAGGTCAGCGATGATCTCAATTAGCTGAGAAATTTATTTTTCCCTGATTTTCTTTATTTTGTGTTTCAATCTAATTAAAGAGCCTCTAATGAACGCTTTGTGAGTCTGCCACAGAATGTGTTTATCCGCAACAGAACCGTCATTAAAAGTAAAAAACTCTCGCAGTTCATTAGACAATTCCTTAATTGAATCTATATTGGAGAATAGGGAGATGTCGTTACGCCAAATGGGGGCACGTGGATATTGATATAGGTCCTCTAGGGTCAGTGTTATTGGGGCATGATCAGACCATTGAATGAGTCCAATTTCTGTAGATGTTGTGTGTAACAAGGTAGCTTGAGCTACTATAAACATATCTATACGGGAGTATGAGAGGTGAGGCGGTGAAAAGAAGGTATAGTCCCTCTCCATACTGTGTTGGGCTCTCCATATGTCTATGAGGCCCTCTGAGTGTATCAGAGAGGCCAATTCACCCCTTGAGCGGCGGGTTGGGCATGTAGAGTCCAACGACCGATCCATCACCGTGTTAAAGTCCCCACAGAGAATGACCTTCCCTTGTTTCAGGGAGTTTATCTGTTTCAATAATTTGCGTAAAAAAGTGATTTGGTGGTCGTTAGGCGCATATATGTTGACTATTGTGTAAATAATGTTGTTGATGGAACATACCAGGATGATGTATCGGCCGTTGGAGTCCACTTTTGATGAAATGGTGGTAAAGTCAACTGAATTCTTGGCAGCAATGAACACCCCTCTTGATTTCTTGCTAAAATGAGAATGCAATATATGAGGAAAGGAACGATGATGAATACGTTTGGCGTCCTCTTGCAATAAATGAGTCTCCTGTATGCATATAAGGTCCGCTCCAGCTTTGGTTGCCTCCCGCCAAACACATGATCTTTTCTGGGGGCAGTTAAGCCCTTTAACGTTTAACAATAAAATTTTAAGACCCATGTGGTTGAGGGGAGGGACCAATTCTTATACGGATAGACAGACAGATAAAGATTAACTAATCAACCTTAAAACAATGAGTTACTGTCTGACAATACGCAGATCTTCAATCCGCCCTAGAAAATAATTAGCAAATTAGTAAATAAAGGTGAATAGGTAGGGTAGGGGAGGAACAGCAGGGAAATAAAGGGTAGTATCACAATCCCAGACGATTGGAGTCCGTCTGTGCAGTATTGGTGGCGTAAGTCCACTAATGAGACTGAGAGGAGCCTCAACTATACGGAATATCAAATATACAATGTAATGCAATTTGCACCTAACATGACAAGGGTTAAACAATTGGTCCCATACAAATAGCGCAAAAAATAGTGCAAAAATATCACCACATTCCTTTAACCTCATTAGGTCTGCGGCAAAAAATAAAACAGATATATCTGTAATCAGGACAAGAGCTAATCTTGATGAGGAAATTAAGCGTCCTGAATTTCGGATGAAGATGGACGATCATTCTGTCTGCGGTTCCCTTGCTTTCCTATGTGGAGCTGAATGTCCCAGGATAAAAGTAGATCTTGGCCCTCTGTGACGGTCTTCACCACGTGTGTCTTGCCATTCCTTCTGATCAGCAATTTTTGTGGATAGCCCCATTTATATTGGATGTCGTTATCCCTAAGAGCATGAGTGATCGGCTGTAACTCTCTTCTTGACGTAGTGTCGCCATAGAGAGGTCGGCGAATAGCCTGACTGATTGGAAAGGAGCAGGTAGTTGCTCACATTTTCTGTCTGCCAGCATTAGAGCTTCTTTGGTGTGGAGAAAATTAATGCGAGCCAGAGTGTCTCTAGGGACATCAGCATTGAGATGAGATGGTTTTGGGATTCTATGAGCCCTGTCAATGATCATGTCAGGGACAGGGATTCCTGGTAGCAGGGCTTTAATGAGGCTTTTGAGGTATGGATGCAAATCACGGGGTGTCACATCCTCTGAGATACCCCGGAATTTCACGTTGTTCCTCCTGGAACGATCTTCCATGTTTGCAATCTTGCTCTTAATGGTTTCAAGCTCGTCTGCCATATCATTGTGGGCATCTATTATATTATTTTGGGAAACCGCAAAATCTGCCATCTTGTTTTCCACATGTATGATCTTATTCTCAGATTCCTTAATTTTGGCCGCCAATGGGTTAATCAACCCTGCCATATCTGTGCGTAAGGATTGATGCAACGCCAGCAGCATATTTTTCACTGAGTCCTCACATAATGGCTTGTTTGAGGTCTGGTATGCGATTATGGGAACCGCTGTAGAGGCCTCCAGTGTCTGCGCCCATGTCGTTTTACTGACCTCAGGAGAGTGAGTTGTCTCCAGTCGCGGCCTCTGTTTCTGGGGACTGGAAGATGGTGAGGCTTCAGTGAGGTTAGTGACGGCGCCATTTTGTGTAGCCTTATTTGCCGGAGTTCCTAGGTCGTTTGGGGTCGGCGGCAGCGAGGGAAACTCTGCTTCGTTCAGGGAGAAGATGTCGGGCTCCAAAGGAGGCGATGGGGAGCAGGAACTGCATTTCGGTGAGACGCTGCTGTGGGGAGATAAGGTGAGGGCTCCGGCGCCGGAGCCAGCGCCATCTTTAGCCGGGCCTCTTTCAAAGAAGCCGTCCAGCTTTCCGCTCTGCAGCTTAGAAAGCTGCCTCTTAGATTTCCCCATTTCGTCCTGGAGGGTATCCAGCTTCACACCAGGCAGGTATATAGCAGAGGAAGCGATATTAGCCCTGGGCAGCTCTTCTATAGTCGCTGTGGTGCAGGAGCTGCAAAATCAAGTGGCCATTCCTCTCAGCGGCCAAGCCACGCCCCCCCCCCCCTTTCAACCCTTTTTGGCTCACTCAGGGATCCGTAGCTTCTTCTCCTCAGCTGTTTCTTGTCCAGCACTCCCAACCTCCTTATATTCCCCTCTCCCACTTCTCTGGTTGCCAGATATAGAGCTTCCTGCCTGGACTTCTCTACTGACCCACTGGAGCTGAGTAGCTGTGATCCCTGGTTGTTGTTCCAGAGCGTTACCCTCCGGATCCCTGTTGGGCTTTTGTTGTCTGCTGTTTTCGTCCACCTGGGATTATATGTTTTGTCTGTATTGTCTGTCCTCTTCTTGGTGTTTTCCTTTAGTGTCAGTGGTGCGGACTAGTGATCCCACCACCCTGTTCACTACGTAGGGCTCATCTTAGGGAAAGCCAGGGTTTAGGCACGTGATCGGCTTACGGGTGAGGAACCCGTCTAGGGACGTCAGGGCAGTCAGGTGCCAGCCTCAAGGTGAGTCAGGGGTCACCACCTTTCCCTCTCCCTTGGACAGGGCCTTCCCATTTCCCTCCCTTTGCGTGACGCTGTTCATGACAGCTCACTCACAATTTTGCCCAAAAACACAGCCATGAATAAAGAATGGTACCAAAACACCCTCCAACAGCAACTTCTTCCAACAATCCAACAACAGTTTGGTGAAGAACAATGCATTTTCCAGCACGATGGAGCACCGTGCCATAAGGCAAAAGTGATAACTAAGTGGCTCAGGGACCAAAACGTTGACATTTTGGGTCCATGGCCTGGAAAATCCCCAGATCTTAATCCCATTGAGAACTTGTGGTCAATCCTCAAGAGGCGGGTGGACAAACAAAAACCCACTAATTCTGACAAACTCCAAGAAGTGATTATGAAAGAATGGGTTGCTATCAGTCAGGAATTGGCCCAGAAGTTGAGAGCATGCCCAGTCGAATTGCAGAGGTCCTGAAAAAGAAGGGCCAACACTGCAAATACTGACTCTTTGCATAAATGTCATGTAATTGTCGATAAAAGCCTTTGAAACGTATGAAGTGCGTGTAATTATATTTCACTACATCACAGAAACAACTGAAACAAAGATCTAAAAGCAGTTTAGCAGCAAACTTTGTGAAAACTAATATTTGTGTCATTCTCAAAACTTTTGGCCACGACTGTACACAAATCATTAGGCTTTAAATGGGTTTCTTGAGGACAGAGCATATCTGCCCCCAGTTTGAAAGCCTCTTTCAAACTTTCAAGTGCTTATACGGAGAGTTAAGCCCCTTGACATTAAGAGAGACAAACTTAATAACCATACTGAGGGGACAGTGGACAGCAAAGAGCTTTCACACTTTCTACTTCTCCCCTATCACTGGAAGTGGATAACAGCTGTGAGACAGTGACAGGTCTCACGCAGGTTGGAGGCAAGTAAGCGGTGGATAGTGCGGGCCACACCCCTGTTCCACCACAGGGGAGACAAGCTGGAGGTAATCAGGCTGGCATAAAGCACCTCCCAGAGTGTCAGAAAGGGGTAAGTGTGTTACCTGTAGACAGAGGCCTGGAGGCTGGGCAAGGCTGAGGGACCACAAGGCTGGGAGATAGCCTGGAGGTGGGGGACAAAGCGACGCCTTGGAGGGTCGCAGGGCTATAGTCAGGCGGACTACTTGGCCCCAATCCCCCACAAGAGACATTGGTCTGGTGGACAGAGGCCTGGAGGCTCTGTCTGTGTGGTCTCAGCTGGGCAAGGCTGAGGGACCACGAGGCTGGGAGATAGCCTGGAGTTGGGGGACGCAGCGACGCCTGGGAGGGTCGCAGGGCCATAGTCAGGCAGACTACTGAGCCCCAATCCCCCACAAGAAACAGTGAACTAGAGACAGTGGGCATACTGTGCTCTGTACAGCCAGGAGGCTGTGGGACATTGGCTGACAAAGCTGCACGAGTTCACAGGGTGTGAACTGTGACATAGCTGAGTCAGGAAACTCTGTGTTAGTTAGAGCCTAGCCGGGCAAGTGTTTATTATTTTATGTGGATGTCACATGTGTTAGGTGAAGCTGCGACTTCATGATGACCTGTATTGGTTGGAGTGTAAAATAAATGCACTGTTTGGACCTGAAACCTGGTGTCCTAAAGTCGTATCTGTGAGAATGACCCCCGAAGAAGAGCTAACCCCCAACAATTGGTGTCGGATGCGGGCAAAGCGTCCCTGCTGACAAGTAAAAGTGCTGGAAGTCTGCTAGTTTGCAGGAGCAGGGGCTGCTGGAGAACTGCTGGTGTTAATCTGGACATTTTTTTTTCTGTGGTGCAAAGTGTGCAGGATTTAAAGGGCCAGAAGCCAGTGAGAGAGACTGACCTGTGGAAGTTTTTTTTTGGTCAAAATGGCGACCTGGGTGAAAGATGGTCCGGTGTGGCGGAAAGTTCGCATACCGGAGGTGATGTCCTCTGGGGGAAGTGGCCCGGTTTGGCGGAAAACCGAGGCCACTGAGAAAATAATTAAGAAGCTGGTGCAGGAAACAAATTCCTTGTTGAGGAAGCCGAGTGCTGCGCTTGGAGAGGCTTCTCTAAACTTGCCTGAGAATGGAGTGCTAGAGGAAAAAATGCATGCCATTGCCAAGGGCAACCGACGGGAAGAAACCGAGATGGAGCGTGGTTCGGTTCTCAGGAGTTCCTATATTCCATGTCAGCCTGTACAGAGTCCTGGAGAGGAGGTGCAGAGGAACCGTGATGCTGTTTCTAGGAACAACCACTACTCAGTGAAAAGTGGTCCGGTCTGGTGGAAAACTAGTGCCACAGAGGAAATCATGAGGCAGCTGGTACAGAGATTGGATCGTTTGTTGATGGAGCGGAGTGCTGCCCTTGGGAGCGCCGACCCTGTGACGTCTGTGGGTAAGAGCGTTCTAATTATTCCGTGTGTTGCAGAGGATCAGGTGATCCTGGTTCAGACCAGCCCGGAGCTGAGAACTATGTGCGGGACATTCATGGGGATACTATGAACTGTCCGGTGGTTCTCCCTGAGTGTGAGACTCCAGTGCAATCTGGGACTGGTGAACTTCGTGATGCAGTTTCACGTATACATGATAGGTTATTGGGCCGTGATATCGGTTTGTTGCTGTGGGGTAAGGTAGACACTTCTGCAGATAGTGAGGAAACTCCTGCAGAACCTGTACCTGTCCCTTTAATGAAGGTCTAAGGGAGCTGCACTTTGACCGGCATGGGGAAAGAATATTGACTATTGAAAACAATGGTGCTGGTAAAGTGCAAAGTGATGGTGACAAAAAGTGTGGAAATGCATAATGAAAATATGATGTCATATGAAATATGTGGTGACAGTGATATACCTTTTCCGTTGCAGGTTGTGGTCAGGGGAGAAGCGCCCCCTGGTGGTAAAAATGTAAGTGATGATGAAACTTTATTTTCTGCATCTGCTATGTTTCATGAAGTGCTACATGACTTGATCAAAAGGTTGGAAGACATGCCTATAAGTAGCGTGGAGCAAAGCCCAGATCAGTGTTTGAAGGTGCAGGAAAATATGATAGGGTTAGAGGGTGTACCGCACAGACCAGAGGTTGCAGTCTCCACAATGTTGGTTGGTTACTAAGGAAGTGTCCCAGGTGGGGATTAGCTCAGCGGTGCCCCTAGAGGTCAGAATTAATAATGACTCGAGCGGTATAGGTGACGTATGTGCTGTGACCGATAGCAACCCAGAAAGTGAAGCTTCCATGTCAAGGTCCTGTGAAACAAAGTTGGTTACTAGTAGCAACCAGACAGTTATATCTGACGAGATGGGAATTAAGTCGGGTGACTTCAGCCTAGTGTCTGAGGCCCATGCCCAGGCAGTTATAGATGACCTGACATGACAGTACAGCTGCAAACAGGAGGATGATCTCTCTCTCTCTCCTCACGCTCCCTAGAAACATTAGAGAAGGGACTAGCTGTCTTCACAAAGAAATGGAAGAAGGCTTCAGAAAGGGAAAAGGAGGAGAGTCAGAAAGAGAAATACATCTCGGCTCGATATGATGAAAAACGTGACCAAGCAGAGACTGATGATTGGGAAAAGGAGACCAATGCCCTCTCCTTGGCAAGAGCCCTTGAAGAAGCCCTTCAGGAGCGTGCTGAATTGGAGAGGCTGAACAAGCAACTCAGAGCAGAGACGGAAAATCTCATGAGCTTAAAAGATGAGTTGGAGAAATCTAAGGGTGCTCTCGAGAAGATGGATGATACTTCTGCTGAACCAGTTGATGGGGCTGATGTGGATTCTGAAGACCACAGACCCGTGGTAGCGTTTAGGCCAGGCCTGGAAGACGTCCCCTCTGCATACGAGGCCTTACAAATAGCCAGCAGCCTGCTGGGGAAGAAGTACGAGGAGGTGAACGATCAGTTTTTGGATCCGGGCTATTACGATGGGCTGTCTCTCCTGACTCCTCCCCAAAAGGAGAACAGTGTCCTGGGTGAGTCTTTGGAGAAAATGACAGAAGACGAGGAGTCTGCTGAAGACCCTGGTGCCTCCTGCCTTGGTGAGAAAGAAGGGAAGGAGTTAACAGGGCAAGTGTATGGTGCCATGTCCGAGAAGGATGAGAAGGCGGTCAAAGAGACTGGAGACTTCGAGAAGACAAAGGCTGAAAAAGTTAAGGTCGATGTGTTGGTTGACGTGAAGTCCCCAGGTGCTGCAGAGAGCAAAGTTAAGCCAAAGGGAGCCGCGGCTGAAGTGGAAAAAGCCACTAAAGGAGCAGAGGTCTCTGAAACTGCCATAGTAGCTGGGGTAACTACTGCTGGAAAGAAGGAAGAAGTGACCCAAATGCACATAAAAGAAGCGAGTAGGGGCAAGCATGCTCTGCTGAAGGAGCCCTGCAAAGCAAAGGAGAAAGTGTTGGGACATGACCATGACTGGGAACAGTTCAGGCAAGAGCTGCAGCAGTCCAAGAAAGGACATGAGGCGCAAGTACGGGAGCCAGAGGATCAAAAAAGAGAGGGATCAAAGAGTGCGAAAACGCATCATTGTCACCCGGGAAAGAGGAAAAAAAGAGTATCTGGCCATGAGATGGGCACATGAGGCCTTTAGGCAGTTTATATTGGGCAAGATGCTAGTTTTGGTAATAAACCAAGCTCTGCTGGTGTGCGTCTGGCAGAACAAGGGGAAGGTATGTGTCACCGAGGTTCCTGGCCTCGGTGAAATAAGAACCGGTAATTTTATGTGTCAGCGGCAGCTAGTGCTCGCTGACACTGTGTTACTTAGTGTGGCTGTAAAGCCAAGCTGGGCCGGTTCTTATTGGGAGCAGCCAAAGAGCAGGGTGGGTGGCTGTTCCCCACGTCCAGGCCAGGTGGATGCCCTCTCACCAGCCTCCCGTGGTTATGCAGGTGTTCACCCTCACGGGCTTGAACACGGGGGGTATGTGAGACAGTGACAGGTCTCACGCAGGTTGGAGGCAAGGAAGGGGTGGATAGTGCGGTCCACACCCCTGTTCCACCACAGGTGAGACAAGCTGGAGGTAATCAGGCTGGCATAAAGCACCTCCCAGAGTGTCAGAAAGGGGGAAGTGTGTTACCTGTAGAGGAGGCTCTGTCTGTGTGATCTCAGATGGGCAAGGCAGAGGGACCACAAGGCTGGGAGATGGGGTGGGGGACAAAGCGATGCCTAGGAGGGTCGCAGGGCCATAGTCAGGCAGACTACTGAGCCCCAATCCCCCACAAGAAACAGTGAACTAGAGACAGTGGGCATACTGTGCTCTGTACAGCCAGGAGGCTGTGGGACATTGGCTGACAAAGCTGCACGAGTTCACAGGGTGTGAACTGTGACCTAGGTGAGCCTAGCCTGGCAAGTGTTTATTATTTTATGTGGATGTCACATGTGTTAGGTGAAGCTGCGACTTCATGATGACCTGTATTGGTTGGAGTGTAAAATAAATGCACTGTTTGGACCTGAAACCTGGTGTCCTAAAGTCTTATCTGTGAGAATGACCCCCGGAGAAGAGCTAACCCCCCACACAGCATTGTATGTGACTATAGAGGAGCAGAGACTCATCAACCCCCACTTGTGGGGCATAGCAGGTACTTTAAACAAAAAACAGAACAGGAACTGGAAAAGAAAAGTCCTAGTATGTGCATAATTTGCAGTAGTCGAGGGAAGTCATAAAAAATACTCCAACCAAGTATCCCAGAGCCATCTGAAGCTCATAATAAAAACAAATAACCCTGCCAAGCTGTGGAAAACAAGTAATCCAACCACCTAGAAAAAGATCAGTGTACCAACACACTGAACTGGATACCAGGAAGCATCCTGATCAGAAGAAAGTAGTAAACCCAAGTTCACAGGGTGCAGCATTTTCTATAGGAGACTGTGTTCCACTCCTCCATGACATGCTTTGCTTCAGTAGAAAGCAGGTTCCATTCAGAGCAGAGTTGTAGCACTTCCGTGGGGAAAGTGGCCAGATGTTTGCTGCCCTTTTTAGTGATGAGCTTTACTGGAAATCCCCATTGGTATAGAACACTGTGATCCCGCGGGATCTTTGTTACTTCTCCAAATTCTCGGCGTCTGACCAAGGTGGCCGCTGAGAGATTGGCAAACAAGTAAATATCCTTGACTCTTTTAGGCAAGGTTGAACAGCCACATGCTGCCTCCATAATCCTTTCCTTAATGTGAAAATAAAGAAATAAATGAACACGGGCTATGACATTCCACGGTGCGGACATTGGAATAGATTTGGGCCTCGGTAATCTAGGTACTGTGCTTTCACACAAGTGTTTAATGGAATTTAGAAACACTTGGCTGTGAAAATGAAAAGTTTAATTTATTCTAATAAAATGTTGCTTTCATTTTCGCAAGGGGTAACAGGAGAAAAAGCACCCCATAATTTGTTACCCATTTTACACAGTGAAAGCATTTTTGACTTGAAAAATACCTAATATGTCTATTTTTATTTTTATTTTGGGAAAAGGATGCTTTTTTCTTTTTTACGTGAAACTTATTTTTTTATGATGTAAAACAATTTTTTTCTTTTTTTTAACTTTATTTTGTGTCCCACTCTGGAACTTTTGGGGGTCGGATCCCCTCTACAATGCATTACAATACATGTAAGTCTCACATACTTCCATGGAAGGTATCGGGCTGCCTTCCTAGCCATTGGGACCCTGTTACCGCAGCACAGGTATCCGATGGGGACGGGGAGTGAGCTCCCTCCATACGCCCCCGAAAATGTCGCTGTCTGCGGCATAGTAAGGGTTAAAGCACTGGAATCAGTGTTTTCACTGGTGCCGGCGCATACAACAGGGGCACGGCTAACAGAACAGCAGGACCTCTGCTGCTGATCAGATGGGTGCAGCTCCTGCACCCGCCCGATCAGCGCACCGTAGCAGTATGGTGCTGAAGCGGTAAGTCACTTCCGCTGGTTGGGAAGGGGTTAAGAGGCGGCAGCTGGTTGTGTTTTCATGTTAAGATCACACATACGTGCAATCCCAGATACAGCACATGATTGAGTCCATAGCAACAGCTTGGTCATTAGAGGGAAAACATTTATCAACTCCTGAGCTGAAGAGACTCCTCAGACTATAATGAGGTCTGCTCAGGGTGCTGCTCCTTTAGTGAATAAAAAAGTCTTGCATGCAGGACTTTTCTGTCCGGGCTTTTTGACAGAATCTGTGACAGTGACTTAACTCAGATGTGAATGGATAGTATTACATTGAAGTGTAGCATCAGATGCACATTTAACACACAAATACAGAACTAGAACCAAGATCACTGTCACGAACCAGTGGGTGTGAACCCACTGTGACGAAACCAACCTCGCCACTGGGTGGTGGAGAAGCCTGGTTACCAGCCTCTTGCCCCAGGATTATGGGCCCTCTCATCAGCCATGCTTCCTTTGTTCACAAAGGACTTTTACTAACTTTTGAACCCCTGGTCTAATTCGTGCCATTTTGGGATATGTTGAATGTCAATGTGTACTGTAAAGGGTGGGACATTGTATATTTGAGTAGTGATGTCTGTCCTATTGTCCCCACGTCTGTATTGGTGATTTCCCTTTGTCCTGAGAGATAATTGAGTTACTCCTCGGTTGTCTCCAGGACAGAAGACACTGTGTATTCTCCTGCATGTGATAATTACATTAACCCATTGTGTAAGGTAATTGTATCACAGGCAGAGGGGAGGATTTTGTGTGGGAGTGTCTGAGTGTATTGTACGTGTTTATTGGTTGTTTTTACAAAACCCTGTGGGTGGTAACCTTGTTGGAAAATGTGTATAAGTCAATGCTTGTGTGTTCAATAAAGAGTTCCTGTTTTACCCTTCATCATGTTGAGGCTGGTGTTTGGGTAACTGATCGACACTGGGGATTTCTACACGCTGGAGATTTGCTATACTCCCCTGGCTATAACTACTAGCTCTTGTAAGAGCTGTTCTTGCTCTCTGGATTTAGGAGAGGTTCACCCACTGGAGCCTCGAGCCTTGTCGTAGGTCCAGGGTGGGTAGGAGATGGTGAGACCTCAACCAAGCTTCGGCGGTTCGTGGGGTCTGCAGTGCTTACGGGGTCAAGTGGAGTGCTTGGAGTCCTCGGGAAGCACTAGGAGCATCATTCGATGGAGGTACCCGGTCAGGGTGCCAGGAGATCCGTTACACCCACTGTGCCACGTATCCTACCTGCTGTAAGTGCATTGTCTAAGTGAGCCCCTCATTCTTCACAGTACCCCTGAAGGTGGGGATAGACTTTCCCAAGGGGAACACCAGGTCGCTACCTCTTGAGGAGGATTGGCACACAAGGCAGCTGGTTCAGGTGGACCAGAAGGTACCTGAGCAAGGTACCAGAGGTACAGATGTAGTCAGCAGGCTGAGTCGTAACCAGGAGAAACAGTGCAGTACCAAAAGGTGAGGCAGAGGCGAAGTCAAAGAAGCAATTGGTCAGGACAGGTATCAAATATCAGCAACCTTTGCAGGACACAAGGACCTCAACACTCAGGCACCTAGGAAGGGTGCCACTTATATATGTGCAGGAGGGCTACGATTAGTCAGCAAGGTCACATGAGCTAACCCATAAATCACAGGAAGTGATGCGCACCGGCCCTAAGGAAGTGCTACAGAGAACAAGTAGCAAGCATGCTGTGTGCATGTCCAGAAGAAAACTATGGAGCAGATTCCAGAACAAACAATGCCAGCAAAGACAGAGTCCAGAACTGCAGCGGTGAATGGAAACACTGGCAGAAGATCACCACTGAACACTGAACCTGGGACTGTGGCAGTAAGCAGGGGAACATTGGCGGACAGCAGCCGCTGTTACAATCACTACATACATACAGCACCAGAACCAAGTTCAGTGCATGAATACAGCACCAGAACCAAGCCTATAAGTCAAACACAGCACCAGAACCAAGTTCACTACATAAATACAGCACCAGAGCCAAACCCATAAGTCAAATACAGCACCAGAAGCAAGTTCACTACATAAATACAGCGCCAGAACTATGTGCAGTACATACAGTTGCAAGAAAAAGTATGTGAACCAGCTGATGATGGGTGGTAACATGCCGTTTTGTGAAACAACTCCCAGCATCCCTTTACTGTTGTTCAGGCCATACTGGGAGCTGTAGTTTCACACCATACAAGCTTATATGGCAAGGTCTGACCTGACTACTCAAATGGTATCTGTACTGAACTTTTATAATCTGATGATGTAAATACATTTGCAAGAAAAAGTATGTGAACCCTTTGGAATGATATGGATTTCTGCACAAATTGGTCATAAAATGTGATCTGACCTTTATCTAAGTCACAACAATAGACAATCACAGTCTGCTTAAACTAATAACACAAAGAATTAAATGTTACCATGTTTTTATTGAACAAACCATGTACACATTCACAGTGCAGGTGGAAAAAGTATGTGAACCCCTAGATTAATGACATCTCCAAGAGCTAATTGGAGTGAGGTGTCAGCCAACTGGAGTCCAATCAATGAGATGAGATTGGAGGTGTTGGTTACAGCTGCCCTGCCCTATAAAAAAAAAACACCAGTTCTGGGTTTGCTTTTCACAAGAAGCATTGCCTGATGTGAATGATGCCTCGCACAAAAGAGCTCTCAGAAGACCTACGATTAAGAATTGTTGACTTGCATAAATCTGGAAAGGGTTATAAAAGTATCTCCAAAATCAGTCCACGGTAAGACAAATTGTCTATAAATGGAGAAAGTTCAGCACCTCTACTACTCTCCCTAGGAGTTGCCGTCCCGTAAAGATGACTGCAAGAACACAGCGCAGACTGCTCAATGGGGTGAAGAAGAATCCTAGAGTGTCAGCTAAAGACTTACAAAAGTCTCTGGCATATGCTAACATCCCTGTAAGTGAATCTACGATACGTAAAACACTAAACAAGAATGGATTTCATGGGAGGATACCACAGAGGAAGCCACTGCTGTCCAAAAAAAAAAACATTGCTGCACGTTTACAGTTTGCACAAGAGCACCTGGATGTGCCACAGCAGTACTGTCAAAATATTCTGTAGACAGATGAAACCAAAGTTGAGTTGTTTGGAAGAAACACACAACACTATGTGTGGAGAAAAAAAGGCACAGCACACCAACATGAAAACCTCATCCCAACTGTGAAGTATGGTGGTGGGGGTATCATGGTTTGGGGCTGCTTTGCTGCGTCAGGGCCTGGACGGATTGCTATCATCGAAGGAAAAATGAATTCCCAAGTTTATCAAGACATTTTACAGGAGAACTTAAGGCCATCTGTCCACCAGCTGAAGCTCAACAGAAGATGGGTGTTGCAAAAGGACAACGACCCAAATCAACAACAGAATGGCTTAAACAGAACAAAAAATACGCCTTCTGGAGTGGCCCAGTCAGAGTCCTAACCTCAACCCAAGTGAGATGCTGTGGCATGACCTCAAGAAAGCGATTCACACCAGACATCTGAAGAATATTGCTGAACTGAAAAAGTTCTGTAAAGAGGAATGGTCAAGAATTACTCCTGACCGTTGTGCACATCTGATCTGCAAGTACAGGAAACGTTTGGTTGAAGTTATTGCTGCCAAAGGAGGTTCAACCAGTTATTAAATCCAAGGGTTCACATACTTTTTCCACCTGCACTGTGAATGTTTACATGGTGTGTTCAATAAAAACATGGTAACATTTAATTCTTTGTGTGTTATTAGTTTAACCATTTGGGCCATTTGCCCCCTTCCTGACCAGGCCTAATTTTGCAAAACTGACATATCTCACTTTATGTGGTAATAACTTTGGAACGCCTTTATTTATCCAAGTCATTCAGAGATTGTTTTCTCGTGACACATTGTACTTCATGATAATCATAAATTTGAGTCAAAATATGAAAAAATCCCAAATTTACCCCAAAATTTGAAAAATCCGCAATTTTCTAAATTTTAATTTCTCTGCTTTTAAAACAGAAAGTGATACCTCATAAAATATTTGTTATTTAACATTCCCCATATGTCTACTTTATGTTGGCATCATTTTGGAAATGTCATTTTATTTTTTTAGGACGTTAGAAGGCTTAGAAGTTTAGAAGCAATTCTTCAAATTTTTAAGAAAATTGCCAAAACCCACTTTTTAAGGACCAGTTCAGGTCTGAAGTCACTTTGTGGGGCCTATATAGTGGATACCCCCATAAATGACACCATTGTAGAAACTACACCCCTCAAGTTACTTAAAACCGATTTTACAAACTTTGTTAACCCTTTAGGCGTTCCACAAGAATTAAAGGAAAATGGAGATCAAATTTTTAAATTTCACTTAATCCAATTTTTTCTTTAACACATCGATGGTTAACAGCCAAACAAAACTCAATATTTATTACCCAGATTCTGCGGTTTACAGAAACACCCCACATGTGGTCATAAACTGCTGTATGGGCACACGGCAGGGCGCAGAAGAAAAGGAACTCCACATGGTTTTTAGATGCCATGTCCCATTTGAAGCCCCCTGATGCACCCTTACAGTAAAAACTCCCAAGAAGTGACGCCATTTTGGAAACTAGGGGATAAGGTGCCAGTTTTATTAGTACTATTTTTGGGTACATATGATTTTTTGATCATTCATTATAACACTTTATGGGGCAAGATGACCAAAAAATGTTGTTGTTTTAGCACAGTTTCTATTTATTTATTTTTACAGCGTTCACCTGAGGGGTTCAGTCAAGTGACAGTTTTATAGAGCAGATTGTTACGGACGTGGCGATACCTAATATGTATACTTTTTCTCATTTATTAAAGTTTTACACAATAATAGCATTTTTGAAACAAATAAATTATGTTTTAATGTGTCCATGTTCTGAGAGCTATAGTTTTTTTTATTTTTTGAGAGATTTTCTTATGTAGGGGCTCATTTTTTGCGGGATGAGGTGACGGTTTTATTGGTACCATTTTGTGGGACATACGCGTTTTTGATCACTTGGTGTTGCACCTTTTGTGATGCAAGGTGACAAAAATTGCTTGTTTTGACACCGTTTTTTTTTTTGTTTTTTTTACGGTGTTCACCCGAGGGGTTAGGTCATGTGATATTTTTATAGAGCTGGTTTTTACGGACGCGGCAATACCAAATATGTCTATTTTATTTTATTTTTTCTATTTTTAAATTATTTTTTTTATTCCTTACTTGGGGACTTTTTTTTTTTACATGTGAAACTTTTTTTTATTTTATTTTTTCAACCCTTTATTTTTTTTTATTTTATTTTACACTTTTCGTCCCCCATAAGGTCATACAAGACCTCTGGGGGACATTTGCTTCACTTTTTTTTTTCACTGTTGATTTCTCCTGTGACTGGGGCTGACATAGTAGCCCCAGTTACAGAAGAAATGCACCCCCAGAGAGGCTGTACAGCATAATTCTGTGCTGTACAGCCTCAGAGCAGGGCTGATCGAGGTCTGTGGATGACCTCACACAGCCCCTGCACTCTCCGGTCCCGGCGGTCACATGACCGCCGGGCCGGAACAGGAAGCGCACAGCGCTTCCTGCTCTGCATACACAGCGCTCGGTGAGCGCTGTGTATGCAGCGATCTAGAAGGCAGGTACACCTGGGAACTGTCCCTGCCTTGTCTTAGGGTTGCCCTGCTGTCACTGACAGCGGGCAACCCGATCAGCAGCTGCACGATTAGCGTGCAGCTGCGATTTCTGAAAGGACGTTTTAAAACGTGCTTTCAGAAATAGAGGTCCACCCATAGGATGTTTATATCCTATGGGCGGACGGGAGGAGGTTAAGCAGACTGTGATTGTTTATTGTTGTGACTTAGATGAAGATCAGATATCATTTTATGACCAATTTGTGCAGAAATCCATTGTCACGACCATGGTCATGGTCGTGACTCCTATCACCGCATGCTGTTGCCTGCGGTCTCGTGTGGTTGTTTCAGCCACAGGTGAGGGCCGCTTGTATGTTGCCTCACTTGTGGTTGCCATTGGCAACATGCTCTATTTATGTGCCTGGCAGCATAGCAGCCTGAGCTGTTGCTTGGCAGCTTGCTGCAGTCTGCATGCGGTTGCACCTGGCAACCTGTCTTTGTAGGTGTGCCTTGTTGTAGGTTTGGTGTGCACGTGGTTTGTGTGTGTGCACTGACACTTCCCTTTGCCTGTGGCTGCCCGCGGCAACGTGTTGTATTGTTTACATGTGCTGGCAGTGTCTCGGCCTTCTGGCCGACTCCCTTGACACGGCTGCCGCGCATGTCGTTGCCTGCGGTAACAGCTGCAGGGTAATTGTGTGCGTGTGTATTTCCCTTTTAGTTGTGGTCTTCCCTTCCCTGGTGTGAGAAGGGTTAATTTGCTTCTTTCTGTGTGAACACTGGGTGTGTCTGAGTGTGGGTGTGGCTACATGGGCTATAAAGCCTCAGTTAAGACCTGATGTCTGGGGGGGTACTCCAGCCTGTTATGTGAGCTGGAGGCACCCTCCTGGTTTATACCAACTGCTACTGAGAGCCACCCTTGTGGTCATAAATCTTGTTTGATGTTATGAAGATGTGTCTGTGGTATGCTTGTATATTGCAGCTTATGGTCCTGGGTTCCTGTGTGATGTGTGTTGTGTGCTGTGTCCGTTTGTGTTTTAGGACAGCAGCACTTGCACATGGGTTCCAGACTTTGTGTCTGTGGCAGGTGGGTGTTGTGCTTATGGCATTCACCTGCCATTGCCATAAGTTGTATATGTTCCCCTTTATTGTAGCCTGGCCTGTGAGACTCCTGTTCCTCCGTGTCTAGGAGGAACAGGTCGTCTTACCCTGCTCCTAGCTTTAGGGATCTGCGGAGGGTTACTAGGGATCCGAGGTTCCGGAGCATGAGCCCTCCTACCTTCAAGGTTGGCTCATGCAGCTAGGAGTCAGGGTCAGATTAGGGATGCGATAGGAGGTGACCTGCTCACTAATTCTGTGCTCCTGGCCAAGCAGCGACCACCATCTTCCGTCATCTCACGGCTGAGGGTTTTCCCCATCCTCAGCCGTGACATCCATATCATTCCAAAGGGTTCACATACTTTTTCTTGCAACTGTATATACATCATCAGATTATAAAAGTTCAGTACAGATACCATTTGAGTAGTCAGGTCAGACCTTGCCATATAAGCTTGTATGGTGTGAAACTACAGCTCCCAGTATGGCCTGAACAACAGTAAAGCTCCCAGTATGGCCTGAACAACAGTAAAGGGATGCTGGGAGTTGTTTCACAAAACGGCATGTTACCACCCATCATTAGCTGTAGATCATCCAGGTGACTACAGCTCTCATCATAAACTGTCAGTGGCTGAATAATAATTTCCATTTAGTAACTTACAGGTGATTTCTCCTCCTGGGTTCATCTCCATCTGGTTCAGGTCACCATGATGACATTGCCTGAAAAGATGTATTCATCTTCTCTCTTTACCAACACATTGGCAACCTGCATACTAACACATACGTATCTTAGTGCCACATACTCCATACCCTCTTTGTATAGTGCCACACACTCTGTGCCCTCTGTATATAGTGCTGCATGCTCCATGCACTCTGTATATACAGGGAGTGCAGAATTATTATGCAAATGAGTATTTTGACCACATCATCCTCTTTATGCATGTTGTCTTACTCCAAGCTGTATAGGCTCGAAAGCCTACTACTAATTAAGCATATTAGGTGATGTGCATCTCTGTAATGAGAAGGGGTGTGGTCTAATGACATCAACACCCTATATTAGGTGTGCATAATTATTAGGCAACTTCCTTTCCTTTGGCAAAATGGGTCAAAAGAAGGACTTGACAGGCTCAGAAAAGTCAAAAATAGTGAGATATCTTGCAGAGGGATGCAGCACTCCTAAAATTGCAAAGCTTCTGAAGCGTGATCATCGAACAATCAAGCGTTTCATTCAAAATAGTCAACAGGGTCGTAAGAAGCGTGTGGAAAAACCAAGGCGCAAAATAACTGCCCATGAACTGAGAAAAGTCAAGCGTGCAGCTGCCAAGATGCCACTTGCCACCAGTTTGGCCATATTTCAGAGCTGCAACATCACTGGAGTGCCCAAAAGCACAAGGTGTGCAATACTCAGAGACATGGCCAAGGTAAGAAAGGCTGAAAGACGACCACCACTGAACAAGACACACAAGCTGAAACGTCAAGACTGGGCCAAGAAATATCTCAAGACTGATTTTTCTAAGGTTTTATGGACTGATGAAATGAGAGTGAGTCTTGATGGGCCAGATGGATGGGCCCGTGGCTGGATTGGTAAAGGGCAGGGAGCTCCAGTCCGACTCAGACGCCAGCAAGGTGGAGGTGGAGTACTGGTTTGGGCTGGTATCATCAAAGATGAGCTTGTGGGGCCTTTTCGGGTTGAGGATGGAGTCAAGCTCAACTCCCAGTCCTACTGCCAGTTTCTGGAAGACACCTTCTTCAAGCAGTGGTACAGGAAGAAGTCTGCATCCTTCAAGAAAAACATGATTTTCATGCAGGACAATGCTCCATCACACGCGTCCAAGTACTCCACAGCGTGGCTGGCAAGAAAGGGAATAAAAGAAGAAAATCTAATGACATGGCCTCCTTGTTCACCTGATCTGAACCCCATTGAGAACCTGTGGTCCATCATCAAATGTGAGATTTACAATGAGGGAAAACAGTACACCTCTCTGAACAGTGTCTGGGAGGCTGTGGTTGCTGCTGCACGCAATGTTGATGGTGAACAGATCAAAACACTGACAGAATCCATGGATGGCAGGCTTTTGAGTGTCCTTGCAAAGAAAGGTGGCTATATTGGTCACTGATTTGTTTTTGTTTTGTTTTTGAATGTCAGAAATGTATATTTGTGAATGTTGAGATGTTATATTGGTTTCACTGGTAAAAATAAATAATTGAAATGGGTATATATTTGTTTTTTGTTAAGTTGCCTAATAATTATGCACAGTAATAGTCACCTGCACACACAGATATCCCCCTAAAATAGCTAAAACTAATAACAAACTAAAAACTACTTCCAAAAATATTCAGGTTTGATATTAATGAGTTTTTTGGGTTCATTGAGAACATGGTTGTTGTTCAATAATAAAATTAATCCTCAAAAATACAACTTGCCTAATAATTCTGCACTCACTGTAGTGCCATATGCTCTGTGCCCTTTTTATACAGTGCCCCATGCTCTGAGCCTTCTATATAGTGTCACACACTCTGTGCCCTCTGTATATAGTGCCACATGCTCTGTGCCCTCTCTGTATAGTGCCACACACAGAGCCCCTAATTCTAGTGCCACATAATCTGTGCCTTATGAGGGGCTTGGTGCCCCTCATAAATAGTGCCTCTTATACATGCCTCCTTTATGTATAGTGCCTCTTGTATGTGCCCCCTTTATGTATAGCCCATCTTGTATGTGCCTCCTTATAAGTGCCTCTTATATGTGTCCCTTTATGTATAGCGCCTCTTATATGTGCCTCTCTATGTATAGTGCCTCTTCTATGTGCCCCCCTTTATGTATAATGCCTCTTCTATGTGCCCCCTTTATGTATAGTGCCTCTTAGATGTGCCCCCTTTATGTATATTGCCTCTTAGATGCGCCCCCTATATGTATAGTGCCTCTTCTATGTGCCCCCTGAATACAGCATACACACACTGTATTATAATACTCTGCAGAAGCTAGACTGCAGTGGGTAACAGAAGGTGTGACGTCACTGGCTACATGTTGCTGATGGTCACATGACGAGCTATAATAGATGCAGTGGGTATAAATAAGGTCTCGAATCAGCAGGTGTGAACCCACTGTGCCACATTATAATAATTATTATTATTATTAATTATTAAAGCCCCATTCATTCCATAGCGCTGTACATGTGAGAAGAGGTATACAGTTGCAAGAAAAGGTATGTGAACCCTTTGAAATTATATGGATTTCTGCACAAATTGGTCATAAAATGTGATCTGATCTTCATCTAAGTCATAACAATAGACAATCACAGTCTGCTTAAACTAATAACACACAGAGAATGAAATGTTACCATGTTTTTATTGAACACACGATGTAAACATTCACAGTGCAGGTGGAAAAAGTATGTGAACCATTGGATTTAATAACTGGTTTAACCTCGTTTGGCAGCAATAACTTCAACCAAATGTTTCCTGTAGTTGCAGATCAGACGTGCACAACAGTCAGGAGTAATTCTTGACCATTCCTCTTTACAGAACTGTTTCAGTTCAGCAATATTCTTGGGATGTCTGGTGTAGATCGGACTCTGACTGGGCCACTCCAGAAGGCGTATTTTCTTTTGTTTAAGCCATTCTGTTGTTGATTTACTTCTATGCTTTGTGTCGTTGTCCTGTTGCAACACCCATCTTCTGTTGAGCTTCAGCTGGTGGATAGATAGCCTTAAGTTCTCCTGCAAAATGTCTTGATAAACTTGGTGAAGGGTTAAATAGAATATGCTATATGATCTGTATGCGGGACAGGATGCTGGGTGACATCATTCTAGAGGGAGAATATGTTTACATTAGCCTTATGTCCATATAGAGAATGGAGTCTGCCCAGCAACAGTGAATATGTGAATCACATCTGTTTCTAATATGTGTGGAAGAATGTCTATAAAGGTGCTGAAGTCCGAGAATAAAGGCAGAACGGTTTCAGAAATACGCCTGTGTGTGTATCTTATTGAGATCAGTTCTCCGGGTACCTGTCTGTGACAAACAAAGGAAGAACCAGGGTGCATTAAGAAGCAGATTTCTTTCAGCTGGGGGCTCTGTCCAGGATAGAACAATACAGCATCTCGAGTAAGTACGGAATATTCCTGTTTTAATGACTGGGGACATTCCGATGCTATCCGAACAAAAACATGCTGTTGCTTCTATTTTGAATCCACTTCAGACACACTGAAAGGAATAGTACCTATCTTTAGGCAAGATAGACTATAAATAGACTACTGGCCAAGTCTAACAGATAAATTCTTTAGGGAAAAGGGGAAACCCGCTAACCCAAAACTAGTGAACGCAAGTGACGGTTTGAAGGGATAATACTAACAGTCCGTTGAGGAGGAAGTAGAGCATAGACATAAGTCCTCTCTAACCAGTTGACAGGATTGTCGGAACCTTTACGGTTCAGTACAGCCAGTCCTGGGGAGAGTCTTGCTCTGCTTCAGTCTCAATTCAGTTATAAGAAATGGGTGTAAAGCAAGGAAAGGTCTCTCCACCCCCTCCGAATGTAAGAGAAACATGTAAGGATTATGTAGCCAGGGTCTGTGGTACTGATTATTATTTAGTTACTCCCTGGGTGGATAATATGGCAGGATGGACAGAGGGGATGAAGAGTATAAATTCGTTCCCTCAGGAAGGGGCTAATGACACCTTCCATATGGATATGGTAAAAGGGTTATGTTTGGGTGACACTGAAGCTTACCCATATTATGGTTGAGACCCCCAGTGGGACCTGCAGTATATGAAGTTGGGAGGGGAAAATTGGCTTACTTATGCACCATATTGGTATAACAGACCAAATAAAAAAGTTAAGAAACAGAAGGCAGATAACCAGGAGGGATATAAAAAGAAACATGAGTTAGAAAAATAATTGACAAGGGGTTCACCTCAGAAGCCCCCTCCTCCATATTTAGGAAATATCCCACAGATATATCCATCCCTTTCAAATGATGAGTTAGATTTACTGGCTGCATATACTGCTACCCATATCCAACCACCGACAGCTCCCGCAGCCACCTCCGCAATTGCCACAACCTATGCCCGATCAGAGTGGTCAGGACCCAGCGGCTGGTGCTGTTGGTGATGGGGATGCCATATCTCCCAGGCGCCTTAGATCACAAAAGTCTTTACCCAAACCTGAACATATACCTCATCCTGATGAGGACAATGACCTTGGGGAACAGTTCCCTTTTATTACTGTAGGGGACACCTTGTTAAAGAAACCTATTGAAGTAGATGATATTAATAAGATTGTTAAACACTGCCCTAAACCCTCCTCATCTTCATCTGGGACATTTCATTATTTGAAAAGAGCTTGTAAAGGGAGATGTCTGACTCAGGAGGATATGCGCCTCATAATAGATGGGATAGTTGGGCACAATTCCCCCTGGGATTGGAGTAAAGTCCCCTCTATAAGCACTATAGAACCCCCGAATACGCCGGCTGGAAATTATAAATTAAATACTGAGGCAGGCATAGACACAATGTGGGATGAAATTAAGTGTGAAATGGAGAGGTGTTTTCAGACTAGGTCCTCATTGCCGACTGCTGTAGCCTGCAAACAAAAATCAGGAGAGTCTGTTATAGACTTTTGGAAGAGGTTTAATGAAGTTTGGACTCTGGAAGCGGGAATGAGTATTCAGGATAATATGCATTCTATGCTCATTCAGACTTTCCTTACCAATCTACAGCCACCTCTCCAACTTACTGTTAAACAAATGATCTCCGAATGGCCTGGTCTTAATAAAGATCAATTCCAAAATAAGTTAATGGAGAAAGATGCGGCAGGTTGTCTTGAGACGGTAGGACCTAAAGAGGCCCATTACCAAACTCAGGATAGGAATTGTCCCATAAATCAGCCCAATAGGGGAAGTGGCAGGAGAAGGGGTAGAGGGCCATGCTCTGGGAGAGGGGGGAATAATAGAAATCGTTCAGCAGGTTGCTTTAATTGTGATAAGACTGACCACTGGATCAGTCGATGCCCTTACCCACTTAGGCAACCTGCCCTAAATGATACCCAAGCTCAAGGCACCCAACCATATCCACAAGCTCAAGTCAGAGATCTTCCCCCACCACTGCCACAGTCCCAGAATAATACCCCTCATTTTCCCGTAGCCTGGGGTCAGCAGACATCACAATGCCCGGGGGACAGTATCCCAGCATTCACTCTCATCACAAACCACTATAAGGAATCACCACTGATTATGTTAACCATAGAAGGACGTCCTCTCCCTTTTCTTGTGGATTCTGGTGCTACTAGTAGTACTATATGTGAGGATTATTATAGTGGTCCAAGAGAGGATGCTGAGCCCTCTGTGGGAATTAATGCGATACTGACCAGATCTTATAAAACTCCTCCCCTCTCGATCCAACACCCATACAAGCACCAGTCAATGTTCACACACAGTTTTAGGATCATTCCAAATTGACCTGTGAATTTATTAGGGAGAGATTTGTTTGTTCTGTTAAAGTTGCAGTTGGGGATTAGCAAGACGGGACACCTACATGTCACATCCTCATTCATGTACCGGTTGAGGTTTGGGCAAATACTGACCAAGATGTTGACCTTATCTCTTGTACACCATATAAGGCAATGCTTAAGCCTGGCGCTGCACCTGTTTACATTAAACAATACCCCTTTTCCCCAGAAAAAGAAAAGGGGATTGAGTCTATGTTGATGGAATTTCTAGAGGCAGGGGTTATTGAGGAAATTATCTCCCCCTATAATACACCTATTAACCTAGTGAGAAAGGCAGATAATACCTTTAGGTTTGTCTAGGATCTTAGAGCAGTAAATGCACAGATCATACCCATAGCCTCTGTGGTTCCAGACGTACCATCTCTGCTATCAGCTATTCCTGCCCATGCAGAGTTTTTCTCTGTTATTGATTTAAAGATGCATTTTTTTCTGTCCCAGTTGACAAGGAGACACGGCCACTTTTTGCTTTCACATTTAAATTTCGCCAGTATACTTGGTGTAGAATGCCTCAGGGTTATGTAGACTCCCCAGTAGTCTACTCCATTGTCCTCCAAGTTACACTGCGCCCTTGGACTGCCCCTCATGGTTCTGTCCTTCTGCAATATGTGGACGATCTCCCAGGCAACAGAGGGTTGTAGTCAATGGAGTATATTCAGACCAAGGTCTTGTTACCAGTGGGGTACCTCAGGGATCTGTTCTGGGACCCATATTGTTTAATATCTTTATCAGCGAAATTGCAGAAGGCCTCGATGGTAAGGTGTGTCTTTTTGCTGATGACACAAAGATTTGTAACCGGGTTGATGTTCCTGGAGGGATACACCAAATGGAAAAGGATTTAGGAAAACTAGAGGAATGGTCAAAAATCTGGCAACTAAAATTTTATGTGGATAAGTGCAAAATAATGCACCTGGGGCGTAAAAACCCAAGAGCAGAATATAAAATCAGTGATACAGTCCTAACCTCAGTATCTGAGGAAAGGGATTTAGGGGTCATTATTTCAGAAGACTTAAAGGTAGGCAGACAATGTCATAGAGCAGCAGGAAATGCTAGCAGAATGCTTGGGTGTATAGGGAGAGGCATTACTAGTAGAAAGAGGGAGGTGCTCATGCCGCTCTACAGAGCACTAGGGAGACCTCATTTGGAGTATTGTGCTCAGTACTGGAGACCATATCTCCAGAAGGATATTGATACTTTGGAGAGAGTTCAGAGAAGAGCTACTAAACTGGTACATGGATTGCAGGATAAAACTTACCAGGAAAGATTAATGGACCTTAACATGTATAGCTTGGAAGAAAGACGGGACAGAGGGGATATGATAGAAACTTTTAAATACATAAAGGGAATCAACAAGGTAAAAGAGGAGAGAATATTTAAAAGAAGAAAAACTGCTACAAGAGGACATAGTTTTAAATTAGAGGGGCAAAGGTTTAAAAGTAATATCAGGAAGTATTACTTTACTGAGAGAGTAGTGGATGCATGGAATAGCCTTCCTGCAGAAGTGGTAACTGCAAATACAGTGAAGGAGTTTAAGCATGCATGGGATAGGCATAAGGCCATCCTTCATATAAGATAGGGCCAGGGGCTATCCATAGTACTCAGTATATTGGGCAGACTAGATGGGCCAAATGGTTCTTATCTGCCGACACATTCTATATGTAGTCCTACTCAGGAGGCCTGCCAGGCAGACTGTGTTAGTTTATTACTGTGGTTATGTGAATGTGGTCACAAAGCTTCTAGGAAGAAATTACAATGGTGTATGGAAAGTGTTGAGTATTTGGGCTTTGTTCTCAGTAAAGGTGAGAGGAAAATCCGCCAGAATTACCTCCGTACTGGGTCTGCCCCGCCCACAAACCAAGAAAGCCATGTTGACCTTTCTTGGCATGATTGGTTACTGCCGCCAATGGATTGCTGATTGTTCCTACTATGATAATATTCTGAGACAAGGCACTAATACTGAGATGCCTGACTTCATTAAAAGGTCTGATGAAATGTTACAAGCTTTTAGTCATTTGAAATGTGCAATGGTTTCAAGTCCTGGTTTGGGCCTACCCGACTTTGGCGTGATGTTTCACTTATTTGCCAGGGACAATTGTAAAACCATGGCAGGAGTCCTGGCGCAAGATCATGGAGGCAAATTCCGCCGTGTTGCTTTTTTCTCAAAAGTGGTTCCCGTACAGGTTCAGGGCATGCCTGCGTGTCTCAGGAGTTTGGCAGCCTGTGCTATGGTCGCTGAGATGGCCACGCCTATCACCCTAGGTCATCCCACCACTCTGCATACCTCACACAATGTTCAGGCCCTATTGAGGAACATATATACACAACATATGTCAGCACAAAGACTGAGTGGATATGAAGTTTTGTTGCTATCTAATCCTCTAATTCATATGAAATACTCAGCACCCACATTCGGTCCAATGGCTATACTGAATGCCCTACTGGGCTACAAGGGAGAGCAGGATGATTTTCCTCCTCCCCATGCATGTACTGAACTTATACATGAACATACCTCACCTAGGCCTGACTTAAAGTCCACACCCATTGAAGGAGCACCTGATATTTTTGTGGATGGCTCCTGTTCCCGTCCTAATGACAACACTTATCATGTAGGATACGCTGTGGTTCAACTCCCTGATGTTATACTGGAATCGAATCCTATACCTTTTCAGTCGGCCCAAGCAGCTGAACTGATTGCCCTCACTAGAGCTTGTTGTCTTTTTGAGGGGAGAGATGTAAAGGTTTACACCGATTCCAAGTATGCCTTTGGGGTTGTACATGATCATGTTGCTATTATCCATTGTAAGGCACATACTGGTCTCCAAACACACATAGCTAAAGGGAATGCCCTAGCTGATCAGGCAGCAAAAAAGGCTGCTATTAGAACGGCAGCAACAATTCAAATGCCCTCCCTAGTTCCAGACAGCCTCCAGGATTTGGCTCCCAGTAGTGACAAAATAGAATGGCAGTCGGTAGGTGCAGTACAAGACCCGAATACGGGTCTTATCTGCAAAGAAGGGAAGCCATGTATTCCAGTTGCAAGCGCCCCGATTTTAATTGCATAATATCATGGTCTTGGCCATAAAGGGGCACAGGCAACCACTGACCTCATTCAGAGAAATTTTTTATACCAGGTCTTAGATCAAAGGTACAATCTTATGTTTCACAGTGTATTATGTCTCAGAAACAATCCAAATAATTCAAAGAAGGCCCAACACCAGCATCTGAATTACCCGACTTCACCATTCTCTCACTTAAAAAATTGACTTCACACATATCCCAAAGACAGGAAGAAAGCAGGAGTATGCTCTTGTAATTGTGGATATGTTCTCTAGATGGCCGGAGGTCTTTCCTACCACCAATGAAACCACACAAATTGTGGTAAACATTTTGTTACAAGAGATCATCCCCAGATGGGGGTGTCCTGTTCAAATTGACTCAGATAATGGCCCAGCTTTTGCGTCCAGGGTATGTA
Organism: Bufo bufo; assembly: GCF_905171765.1. NCBI lineage: Eukaryota > Metazoa > Chordata > Amphibia > Anura > Bufonidae > Bufo > Bufo bufo. Next base: position 106,029,412 of record NC_053395.1, on the reverse strand, counting down.
AGGAGCTTTCCAAAGCCCTTAGGATTGACTGGAAGTTTCATCTTCCTTATCACCCGCAGAGTTCAGGGGTAGTAGAAAGAATGAATAGAACAATTAAAGAGAAAATAAGGAAAATTACTGGAGGCACATTCACTAATTGGAAAAAGTTCTTGCATAGTCCTAGCAGAAATTAGGATGCAGCCTAATAAGAATACTGGTTACTCACCATTTGAGGTCCTAATGGGAAGACCCTTCCCCATCCCTTGGGGTGCAAAGGCCCCTGTGATAGAAAAAGGGGATCTAGAAGTAGTAGAGGCAGAATATGTGAGGAAACTTGTAGAAAATTTTGATCAAATTGAACGAGATATTGCTCGTACCTCTCCTTTCTCTCCACAGGAACCTACGCATCCTTTCCAACCAGGCAAAAGGACGAAAACAGACTGAGTTCCCGTTTGGACCACCCACCCGAGTGGTAGCAGTCACCAGAACAGCGATTCTCACAGAAGAGGCTCCAATCTGGATTCACGCTAGCAGAGTGAAAAGGGTCCCTGAGGCTTCTTCTCCGGTGACAGACAAAGAGGGTGAAGCAGGTGTGAATTCCCTGAATAAAGAGGGGAGCTCAGAAGAAGTTTCCCTGAAAAGTGCCTTGCCACAGGCTGAAGATGATGACCCCACAATATTCTGGGAGATTTGTTTGTATGCTGATAATTATTAATCTTTGTGTTTTCTTGCCAGTCTGGCTTATTACTACATGTATTTATCACCCAGAGGACATGAGTTTCTTCTGCGGTGCACCAAATAATCAGTCAGTAAATAAAAGAGCTCAGGAGCAAGATCCCTTTGCTCCCGCCCCCATTTTTATTCTGAACAGAATAGTATAGTCAGGATGGCAAATGCCCTAAATGTTAGTTCATTGTGCCTTAAAGACTTACAGAGCCCACAGGATCTTATACAAACATGTGTTATTGCTGTGCCTACACCCGATGAATCCCTCCTTGAAGTCTGGTCGATGGCTAACAATATACAATCTTTTATTCCCTTGTATGACTTCTGTGGGGAGTGTCAGAAATCAGGAAATAGCAGGTATAATATTAGAATAAATACTATTAATGTGACTGCAGCAGTGACTTGTTTTACCTTTTCCCAAGATATGACTTTATATTGTGATGGTAGAGACATAAAAAGTGGATTACCTAAGAATAGTGTATATGATTATATTGACGACACCTGTAAAAAGAATAGTAGACTTGCTAGCTCCCTGAATAATTCCATGAGTTGTAATAAGACCATTGTGACTCCCAGTTTTATCTACAGGGTGGGCCATTTATATGGATACACCTTAATAAAATGGGAATGGTTGGTGATATTAACTTCCTGTTTGTGGCACATTAGTATATGTGAGGGGGGAAACTTTTCAAGATGGGTGGTGACCATGGCGGCCATTTTTAAGTCGGCCATTTTGAATCCAACTTTTGTTTTTTCAATAGGAAGAGGGTCATGTGACACATCAAACTTATTGGGAATTTCACAAGAAAAACAATGGTGTGCTTGGTTTTAACGTAACTTTATTCTTTCATGAGTTATTTACAAGTTTATGACCACTTATAAAATGTGTTCAATGTGCTGCCCATTGTGTTGGATTGTCAATGCAACCCTCTTCTCCCACTCTTCGCACACTGATAGCAACACCGCAGGAGAAATGCTAGCACAGGCTTCCAGTATCAGTAGTTTCAGGTGCTGCACATCTCGTATCTTCACAGCATAGACAATTGCCTTCAGATGACCCCAAAGATAAAAGTCTAAGGGGGTCAGATCGGGAGACCTCTGGGGCCATTCAACTGGCCCACGACGACCAATCCACTTTCCAGGAAACTGTTCATCTAGGAATGCTCGGACCTGACACCCATAATGTGGTGGTGCACCATCTTGCTGGAAAAACTCAGGGAACGTGCCAGCTTCAGTGCATAAAGAGGGAAACACATCATCATGTAGCAATTTCGCATATCCAGTGGCCTTGAGGTTTCCATTGATAAAGAATAGCCCCAATATCTTTGTACCCCATATACCACACCATACCATAAATTTTTTTGTTCCAACAGTCTTGGAGGGATCTATCCAATGTGGGTTAGTGTCAGACCAATAGCGGTGGTTTTGTTTGTTAACTTCACAATTCACATAAAATTTTGCCTCATCACTGAACAAAATCTTCTGCGTAAACTGAGGGTCCTGCAAATTCAGTGCGCCGATCTGGGTTATCCTCGTTGAGATGCTGCAGTAGCTGGAGTTTGTAAGGGTGCTGTAATGACCGGCGTCACGCAAAGGGAGGGAAATGGGAAGGCCCTGTCCAAGGGAGAGGGAAAGATGGTGACCCCTGACTCACCTTGCGGCTGGCACCTGACTGCCCTGACGTCCCTAGACGGGTTCCTCACCCGTACGCCGATCACGTGCCTAAACCCTGGCTTTCCCTAAGATGAGCCCTGTGTAGTGAACGGGGCGGTGGGATCACTAGTCCGCACCACTGACACTAAGAGGAAAACACCAAGGAGAGGACAGACAATAAAGACAAACATATAATCCCAGGTGGGCGACAACAGCAGACCACCAAGGCCCAACAGGGATCCGGAGGGTAACGTTCTGGAACAACAACCAGGGAACACAGCTACACAGCTCCAGTGGGTCAGTATAGAAGTTCAGGCAGGAAGCTCTATATCTGCCAACCAGAGAAGTGGGAGATGGGAATATAAGGAGGTTGGGATTGCTGGACAAGAAACAGCTGAGTAGGAGAAGCTACGGATCCCTGAGAGAGCCAAAAAGGATTGCAAGGCAAACCCAGAAAGCTACCATTACGAAACAGCACTGTCTTTGTACATCGAACGCGCAGCCACCCGCTGCGACTTCCTGACCCCGGGTATAACGGAGTCAGACGTGGCTCTTGACACCCTCGTGACAGTACCCCCCCTTCCACGAGGGGCCTCCGGACACTCAGGACTAGGTCTCTCAGGGTGAGAGGCATGAAAAACCCGAACTAACCTGTCGGCGTTTACCTCAGACGCTGGAACCCACATTCTTTCCTCGGGACCGTAACCCCTCCAATGCACCAGATATTGAAGAGAACTGCGGACCCGACGAGAATCAACAATTTTGGATATTTGAAACTCTAGATTACCATCCACAATAACAGGAGGGGGTGGCAGCGGTGATGGTTCTAGAGGTGGAACATACTTTTTGAGTAACGATTTAGGGAAGACGTTATGAATTTTAAAAGTCTGAGGTAGCTCCAGCTGAAAAGCCACGGGGTTAATGATGGCTACTATTTTGTAAGGACCAATAAACCTAGGACCCAGTTTCCAAGAGGGAACCTTTAATTTAATATTCCTAGTAGATAACCACACATAGTCATTCACTCCTAGGTCCGGACCTGGCGACCGTTTTTTTATCAGCCATGCATTTATATTTACCTCCCATATTTTTCAAATTAGCTTGCACTTTCTGCCATACAGATGAAAGAGACGACGAAAACCGTTCCTCTTCGGGAACCCCAGAAGACCCCCCCTCTTTGAAAGTACAGAATTGGGGATGGAAACCATATGCACCAAGAAATGGTGACTTGCCAGTAGATTCCTGACGGCGATTATTTATGGCAAACTCGGCTAACGGTAAATATGATGACCACACCTCTTGGTTTTCAGACACAAAACATCTTAGATATGTCTCAAGGTTTTGGTTGGTACGCTCAGTCTGTCCATTCGACTGAGGATGGAAAGCTGAGGAAAAGGACAAGTGTACCCCCAAACGGGAACAAAAAGCTTTCTAAAATTTAGAAATAAACTGGGTTCCCCGATCCGAAACAACATCGGAAGGGACCCCGTGAAGCTTCACGATTTCACTGATGAATACCTGAGCAAGAGTCTTAGCATTAGGTAGTGCGGGTAACGCAATGAAGTGTACCATTTTGCTAAACCTGTCCACTACTACCAAGATAACTGTTTTACCCGCAGACAAAGGTAGGTCAGTGATAAAATCCATTGACAGATGTGTCCATGGCCTATTGGGAATGACAAGTGGCAATAAAGACCCTGCAGGACGTGTATGAGAGACTTTCGCGCGCGCACAAGTAGAACAAGAAGACACAAAATCCATTACATCCTGACGCAACCTTGGCCACCAAAAATGACGAGACAATAGCTCCAAGGTTGCTTTACTACCCGGGTGCCCAGCAAGTGCCGAATTATGATGTTCCTTTAATAATTCGAGACGCAGGTTTAACGGTACAAACAATTTCTCTGAGGGGCAAGAGGCCGGGGCGTCCCCCTGGGCCTCTAACACCTTCCCCTCCAGAACAGAGTGTACCGCAGAGACAACCACTCCTCTTTGTAGAATGGGTACCGGATCACTCACATTACCCCCTCCAGGGAAACAACGCGATAATGCATCTGCCTTGGTATTTTTTGCCCCAGGACGATAGGTAATAACAAAGTTAAACCTGGTAAACAATAGCGACCACCTAGCTTGTCTAGGGGTGAGACGTTTAGCTGATTCGAGGTACAGAAGGTTTTTGTGGTCCGTAATCACAGTGACGGGGTGGATTGCCCCCTCTAAAAAGTGACGCCATTCTTCAAACGCTAGTTTAATAGCTAATAGTTCCCTATTGCCAATATCATAGTTCTTCTCTGCTGCAGATAGTTTTTTTAGAAAAGAAAGCACAAGGACGCCATTTGCCAGGAGACGGACCCTGAGACAGCACAGCCCCCACTCCCACCTCTGACGCATCTACTTCAACAATAAAAGGCTGGGAGACATCAGGTTGGATTAGTACAGGTGCTGAGGTAAACCTCTCTTTTAAAGAGGAAAAAGCTATTTTAGCGGCGTCAGACCATTTAGAAAAATCAGTCCCCTTCCTAGTCATGTCAGTAAGGGGTTTTACAATCACCGAATAATTTTTAATGAATTTTCTATAGAAATTTGCGAAGCCCAAGAACTGTTGCAGTGCTTTGAGGTTCTCAGGAAGATCCCAATCTAAAATTGCCTGGACCTTCCTAGGATTCATACGGAAACCTGAAGCAGATAATAAATACCCTAGGAACTGTATTTCCTGAACGGCGAAAACACACTTTTCAATTTTAGCATATAATTTATTCGTCCGTAGGACCTGCAGTACCTGTCTGACATGCACCTCATGTGTTTTCAGATCCGACGAATAAATTAAAATATCATCTAGGTATATCACCACAAACCTGCCGATAAGATGACTAAAAATGTCATTAACGAAATGTTGGAAAACAGCAGGAGCATTGGTCAGACCGAAAGGCATGACTAGATTTTCATAATGCCCCTCAGGGGTGTTAAAAGCTGTCTTCCACTCATCCCCTTCCTTGATACGAATCAGATTGTAGGCCCCCCTAAGATCAAGATTGGAGAACCACCTAGCACCCGCAATCTGATTAAACAGGTCAGGAATGAGAGGAAGAGGGTATGGGTCTCGGATGGTTATCCGGTTTAATTCGCAAAAATCTAGGCAAGGACGCAGGCCCCCATCTATTTTTTTAACGAAGAAAAACCCTGCAGCCACGGGTGAAGAAGAGGGTCTGATGTGTCCCTTAGCCAAGATCTCGGAGATATAATCTTTCATGGCTTGTCTCTCTGGACCCGAAAGATTATATAACCTGGTCTTGGGTAATTTTGCACCGGGAATCAGGTTAACCGGGCAATCATAAGGACAGTGAGGTGGTAACTTCTGACAACCCTTTTCAGAAAAAACGTCCTCAAAGTCCGAAACAAATGTGGGTAGGGTAGCTATGGAGGCGACTAAGCAATTGCTATTTAAGCAATTTTCTCTGCACTGCTCACTCCACTCCAATATCTCCCTGGCCTGCCAATCCACCACTGGATTGTGCGCTACCAACCAGGGAAGACCCAATACCACCGGAGTGGGAAGCCCCTCCAGAACATAACATGAAAGCAACTCGTTATGGTGGTCCCCTACCCGAAGGTGTAAGTTATGGACAATGTGAGTGAGGTTTCTCTGAGACACAGGAGCAGAATCAATAGCGAATATGGGAATAGGTCTCTGTAGCGTACAGAGAGACAAACCCATAGTGTGGGCAAAATGGGCATCTATCAAATTTACTCCTGCTCCACTGTCTAGAAAAAAAGAAATAGTCTCTGACTTAACGCCAAAAATAACAACCGCTGGCAACACAAATTGCGATGTTCGTATGGAGGAAACGTATACCCCCCGGCTGACATCCTCCACACAGCCTGGGGTTAGTAGTTTTCCGACGGTCTTTTGTTTTTGAGGAAGGAAGGACAGACATTAATAAAATGACCCCTCTCCCCACAGAAAAAACAAACCCCACGCCTACGGCGAGCCTCAGGAGGATGGACCTGATGAGTAGTTCCTCCTAGCTGCATAGGCTCGTCTAAGTCCGTACAGACCAACTGCTGCTTGAGAGGGGTTACCAATTGCTCCGGATTTTTCAATCTGTCCCTAAGACGTCTATCTATTCTGATAGAAAGGGACATCACTGCATCAAGGGAAAAGGGAGTCTCATACAGCGCAAGCGCATCCTTAATCCTTTCGGATAACCCAGAGCAGAACTGACTCCTGAGAGCCGGGTCGTTCCACTGGGTATCCGTAGCCCACCTACGGAACTCTGCGCAATACTCCTCTACTGGCTGCTCTTCCTGTAGGAGTCTCCGTAATTTTGATTCAGCCAGTGCGACTCGGTCAGGGTTGTCATATATGAGACCCAAGGCCCCAAAAAATTCATCCACTGACCGGAGAGCCTGGGAATCAGTGGGTAAAGAGAACGCCCAGGATTGCGGGTCCCCCTGCAGCAGGGAAATAACAACCCCCACCCGCTGTTCTTCATTACCAGAGGAGTAAGGGCGCAGTTTAAAATATAATTTACAGGCCTCACGGAACGTCACAAATTTGTCCCTTCCCCCAGAAAATCTGTCAGGAAGAGCAACCTTGGGTTCCGCAACAACCTGGTTACCTGTAGCAACCGCTGGGCTTGCGGTCTGTTGCAATTGCTTCTGTTGCTGGAGGACCGACGCCTTCAATCCTGCCACCTCCAAAGACAGGCCTTGAAGTTGCTTTGACAAAGCAGCAATTGGATCCATACTGTTTTTTACCTACACAAAATAAGGGCCAGATATAATGTAATGACCGGCGTCACGCAAAGGGAGGGAAATGGGAAGGCCCTGTCCAAGGGAGAGGGAAAGATGGTGACCCCTGACTCACCTTGCGGCTGGCACCTGACTGCCCTGACGTCCCTAGACGGGTTCCTCACCCGTACGCCGATCACGTGCCTAAACCCTGGCTTTCCCTAAGATGAGCCCTGTGTAGTGAACGGGGCGGTGGGATCATTAGTCCGCACCACTGACACTAAGAGGAAAACACCAAGGAGAGGACAGAAAATACAGACAAACATATAATCCCAGGTGGGCGACAACAGCAGACCACCAAGGCCCAACAGGGATCCGGAGGGTAACGTTCTGGAACAACAACCAGGGAACACAGCTACACAGCTCCAGTGAGTCAGTATAGAAGTCCAGGCAGGAAGCTCTATATCTGGCAACCAGAGAAGTGGGAGATGGGAATATAAGGAGGTTGGGATTGCTGGACAAGAAACAGCTGAGGAGGAGAAGCTACGGATCCCTGAGTGAGCCAAAAAGGATTGCAAGGCAAACCCAGAAAGCTACCATTACGAAACAGCACTGTCTTTGTACATCGAACGCGCAGCCATCCGCTGCGACTTCCTGACCCCGGGTATAACGGAGTCAGACGTGGCTCTTGACACCCTCGTGACAGGTGCCATTTGTGAGTAGCTAATATCCGCCGATATTGCGGCGAGTGACATGTGGCGAGTGGTACGCTGTGGGTTCTTGCTGAATGAAGCTAGGACAGCCACTGATGTTTCTTCATTAGAGACAGATTTCATGTGTCCACATTTTGGCAAATCCAACACTGAACCAGTTTCACGAAACTTAGCAAGCAGTTTGCTAACTGTAGCATGGGAGATGGGTGGTCTCGTAGGGTGTCTTGCATTGAAATCTGCTGCAATGACCCGGTTACTGCGTTCACCAGACATCAACACAATTTCTATCCGCTTATCACGTGTTAACCTCGGCGACATGTCAATGGCTGTAAACAAAGAGAAACTTGTAAATAACTCATGAAAGAATAAAGTTACGTTAAAACCAAGCACACCATTGTTTTTCGTGTGAAATTCCCAATAAGTTTGATGTGTCACATGACCCTCTTCCTATTGAAAAAACAAAAGTAGGATTCAAAATGACCAACTTCAAAATGGCCGCCATGGTCCCTACCCATCTTGAAAAGTTTCCCCCCTCACATATACTAATGGGCCACAAACAGGAAGTTAATATCACCAACCATTCCCATTTTATTAAGGTGTATCCATCTAAATGGCCCATCCTGTATAATATAATGCTCCCTAAGGGATGGTTTTTGTCTTGTGGTAACAGCACCTACAATTACATTCCTGCTAATGTTATTGGAGGTCCCTGTGCATTATCCAGGCTGACTTTGGCTCTTCCCAGTCAACCCCCTATCAGGAGAGCTTACAGATCGGTTACCAAGACTTTATCAGAAGACTGACTCTACTTTACCCCTTCTCAGCCGTGCAGAATACACAAGTTTGGGCGCCTCTATATTAGGAGTGCCTGGTCTGGCTATATATAATACTCGTACTATAAATTCTATTGCATGTGACTTAGCTAAATCTCTGAATCATACCTCTATGGCCTTATCAGATATGCTTTTAGATATACAAGGCATAAGAGGAGCAGTGCTAGAAACTAGATTTGCTGTGGATTATTTGTTACTTAAACATAATATAGGATGTCAAGATTTTAAAGGAATGTGTTGTTTTAATTTATCTGACTATTCCTGATCAATCCAGTCCCATATTCAAGGGTTACATGAAATTGCTAATAATATCAAGAAAGATGTTGATTCACCCTCTTGGTGGGACTGGTTATTGAGCTGGCTGCCGGATTTGAGTTGGTTGAGAACATTATTTATCAGTATTATAATTATAATTGCTTCCTTGATTATTATATGTTGTTGTATCCAATGTATCCCTTCCCTCATACAGATGTTTTGCGTAATGTGTCCAAAACCCACAGACCCTGGACAATCATATGCTACTTACCTCTCTATGAGAGAAAGAAGATAATTCATATTCATGACTTAAGAGGGGATTGAAGGGTTAAATAGAATACGCTATATGATCTGTATGCGGGACAGGATGCTGGGTGACATCATTCTAGAGGGAGAATATGTTTACATTAGCCTTATGTCCATATAGAAAATGGAGTCTGCCCAGCAACAGTGAATATGTGAATCACATCTGTTTCTCATATGTGTGGAAGAATGTCTATAAAGGTCCGAGAATAAAGGCAGAACGGTTTCAGAAATACGCCTGTGTGTGTATCTTATTGAGATCAGTTCTCCGGGTACCTGTCTGTGACAAACAAAGGAAGAACCAGGGTGCATTAAGAAGCAGATTTCTTTCACTTGGGAATTCATTTTTCCTTTAATGATAGCAATCCGTCCAGGCCCTGACGCAACAAAGCAGCCCCAAACCATGATGCCCCCACCACCATAATTCACAGTTGGGATAAGGTTTTGATGTTGGTGTGCTGTGCCTCTTTTTCTCCACACATAGTGTTGTGTGTTTCTTTCAAACAACTCCACTTTGGTTTCATCTGTCCACAGAAGATTTTGCCAGTACTGCTGTGGAACGTCCAGGTGTTCTTGTGCAAACTGTAAACATGCAGCAATGTTTTTTTTGGACAGCAGTGGCTTCCTCTGTGGTATCCTCCCATAAAATCCATTCTTGTTTAATGTTTTACATATTGTAGATTCACTAACAGGGATGTTACCATATGCCAGAGACTTCTGTAAGTCTTTAGCTGACACTCAAGGATTCTTCTTCACCTCATTGAGCAGTCTGCGCTGTGCTCTTGCAGTCATCTTTACAGGACGGCCACTGCTAGGGAGAGTAGCAGCAGTGCTGAAATTTCTCCATTTATAGATAATTTGTCTTACCGTGAACTGATGAACAGCAAGGCTTTTGGAGATACTTTTATAACCCTTTCCAACTTTATGCAAGTCAACAATTCTTAATCGTAGGTCTTCTAAAAGCTCTTTTGTGTGAGGCATCATTTACATCAGGCAATGCTTCTTGTGAAAAGCAAACCCAGAACTGTTGTGTGTTTTTTATAGGGCAGGGCAGCTGTAACCAACACCTCCAATCTCATCTCATTGATTGGACTCCAGTTGGCTGACACCTCACTCCAATTAGCTCTTGGAGATGTCATTAATCTAGGGGTTCACATACTTTTTCCACCTGCACTGTGGTGTGTTCAATAAAAACATGGTAACATTTAATTATTTGTGTGTTATTAGTTTAAGCAGACTGTGATTGTATATTGTGACTTAGATGAAGATCAGATCACATTTTATGACCAATTTGTGCAGAAAACCATATCATTCCAAAGGGTTCACATACTTTTTCTTGCAACTGTACATACATAATACAGACAATTGCACTAATCATAAACAAGACGAGTTACAAACTGGTACAGAGGGAGAGAGGGCCCTGCCCGTGAGTGCTTACAATCTACATGGTATGGGAGAAGGACACAGTAGGTGCGGGTGAAGTTGGTCATGGCTTGTCTGAAGAGGTGGGTTTTCAGGTTTCTTTTGAAGGATTCCACTGTAGGTGAGAGTCTGATGTGTTGAGGTAGCGAGTTCCAGAGTATGGGGGATGCACGGGAGAAATCTTGGAGGCGATTGTGGGAAGAGATGATTAGAGGAGAGAAGGAGGTCTTGTGAGGATCGGAGAGTGCGTGTGAGGATGTATCGGGAAAGTAGCTCAGAGATGTAGGGAGGGGACAGGTTATGGACGGCCTTGTATGTATTTGTTAGTACTTTGAAGTGAATTCTATGGGCAATGGGGAGCCAGTGGAGGGATTGGCAGAGAGGAGAGGGGTGCGAGAGTGCTAGATGGAAAGCCACAAAGGAGAGTATTGCAGTAGTCTAGGAGAGAGATGATGATGGCATATACAAGCATTTTTGCAGATTCAAAGTTAATAAAAGCGCGGATGCGGGAGATGTTTTTGAGTTGGAGGCGGCAGGTGGTAGAAAGGGCTTGGATGTGCGGTCGGAAGGAAAGGGTAGAGTTTCAAGGTCACTCCAAGGCAGCGGACTAGGTTGACCGGGGATAGTGTGCAGCCATTGATCGTGATAGTTGGGGGGGTTGAGCAAGATGGGGGAAAGATGATGAATTCTGTTTTATCCATGTTAAGTTTTAGAAAGTGAAAGGCAATGAAGGATGATATAGAAGATAGACATTGTGGGATTCTTGATAGTATGGTGGTGATGTCTGGACCAGAGAGATAGATTTGTGTGTCGTCAGTGTAGGAGTGATACTGAAAGCCATGGGACTCTATGAGCTGTCCCAGGCCAAAAGTGTAGATAGAGAAGAGCAGGGGTCCTAGGACAGAGCCTTCCGGGACACCAACAGAGAGGGAATGAGACGAGGAGGTGGGAGATGCAAAATGTCCATTCTGTGAGGTATGAGATGTGATCCAGGAGAAGGCCAGGTCAATGATGCCAAGAGATGAGAGAGTTTTCAACAGAAGGGAGTGGTCAACAGTGTCGAAGGCAGAGGACAGGTCAAGGAGAAGGAGAACAGAGTATTGTTTCTTTGTTTTGGCTGTTAGTAGGTCATTGGTGACTTTGGTAAGGGCAGTCTCAATCGAGTGGTGGGGTCGGAAGCCAGATTGTAGGCGGTCAAAGAGGGAGCAGGAGGAGAGGTGAGAGGACAGTTCTGAATGGACATGTTGTTTATGTAGCTATGAGGCATACGGAAGAAGTGATATGGGGCGATTACTGGACAAAGAAGATGGGTCAAGTGAAGGCTTTTTGAGGATGGGTGTAATGGTAGCATGTTTAAAAGCAGAGGGGAAGACACCAGAGATTAGTGATAGGTTGAAGAGATGAGTTAGGGCTGGGATAAACACTGTGGTGAGGTTAGGGATGAGGTGGGATGGGATTGGGTCAAGTGCACAGGTGGTCAGATGAGATCTGGAGAGTAGAGTGGAGAGTTTTTCTTCTGTAATGGTGGAGAAGCAGGTTTTGGGAGAAGAGGACCGAGCAGTTGTGTAGAGGGTCTGTGGAGACTGTGTACTGAAGCTTTCTCTGATGTTGACTATCTTTTGTTTGAAGTATTTGGCAAAGTCCTCAGCTGAGATGAGAGGAGAGGGTGCGGGCGCTGGGGGACGGAGAAGGGAGTTAAGAGTGTTAAAAAGTTGTTTAGGGCTGTGAGCCAGGGAAGATATAAGAGATGAGAAGTAGGCCTGTTTTGCATCAGCGAGTGAGGATTTGAATATGAGGAGGGATTGCTTGTATGAGGTGAAATGATCTTTAGAATGGGATTTCTTCCATCGCCGCTCAGCAGCCCTGGAAGCTTGTCTGAGTTTTTTTGGTCAGGTTGGTGTGCCAGGGTTGTCTGTTAATTTTTGGGGTTTTGTTATGTGTGAGAGGGGCAACAGTGTCCAGAGCTGTACTTATTGTGGTGTTATATAGGGTGGTGGCAGCATCTGGGTCTTGGAGGGAACAGATGGTAGAGAGTGGGAGAAGAGAGTCAGAAAGCAAGCAAAAGTCAAGATGTTTAAGGTTCCTGCGGGGGGTGCTAATGTGTGGACCGGGGGAGCAGCAGAAGAGACCAATGAAGAGAAGGTGAGTAGGTTGTGGTCGGATAGGAGGAGAGGCGAATTAGAAAGGTTAGATAGGGAGCAGAGGCAGGTAAAGATAAGATCCAAAGTGTGACCATCTCTGTGGGTGGGAGCTGAAGACCACTGTGATAGGCCGAAGGAGGAAGAGAGAGATAGGAGTTTAGAGGCGGCCGAGTGGCAGGTGTCAATAGGGATGTTGAAGTCACCCATGATGATAGTGGGGATGTTGGTAGTTCCGTTCCGCGGCCTTGCAAAAAAGATTGAGCATTTTCTATTCTTGTCCACAATCGCAGACAATAGGCATTTCTATCATATGGCTGGTATCCATGTTTTGCGGATCCGCAATTTACGGACCTCAAATCACATAAGCTTGTGTGAATGGAGCCTTAGAGTTAGGTGTCAATATTAGGGTTAGGGGTCAGTATGGCGTAGTATTAGCATTGGGGGCAGTATTAGAGTTAGGGACAGTATTAGAGTTAGGGGTCAGGGACCAGTATTAGGGTTAGGGGTCAGTACTAGGGTTAAGGGTCAGGGGCCAGTATTAGGAGAGGGCACTTTATAGTCAACTGTCTCGGCGGCGGCACGGTCCAACACTACAGGATGCAGACCTGGCCTTTTCTGGTGGGTCTGCTCCTGAGGAACATCCCGGTGCCTACGTCACATCAGTATACCGGGAATAGCCGGGTAGGGAACCAGTGGTTCCCTTGTCCTGCCGGCTGCTGCAGGATCAATTGTATCTGCGTCCAGTGGACGCTGATACAATTGAGTTTTGGGGCTGCAGCGGCCCTGGACATACAGGCCAGGGAACATGTGCCCTGCTGCCCCCCATTTCCCCAGCCCACCCTTGCCTAGAGAGGATACCGAAGCTATATATGACCATACAGAACAGCAGAAATAGTACATCCCTCGAGCCAGAGAGTAAGATTGATTGATTTAGAGGAAAACAACCCCTTATGCAACTTTTGGGAACTAACCTGAACCATTGTAGAAGCTGCCTTGCTGTAAATGACTTTTGTGCACATTGATTTGGATCAGCTTCAGTAAAGTACTGGGAATTTGTTAAAGAGGTTTTCTAGGTTTTTTTTAATATTGATGACCTTTCCTTACGGTTAGGTAATCACTATCAGATCCAAAGGGGTCTGACACCTACGCCTATCAGCTGTATGAGGAGACAGCACGCACAGTGTGCATGTGCCATCTCCCTTCTCTCTGCTGCTATGTCTATGGCAAAGCAACATCAGAGGAGGAAGAGACAAGGGAGATGGCACATGCACACTGAGTGCACCGTCTCCTCATACAGCTGATTGGCAGGGGTGCCGATTGTCTGACCCCTGCCAATCTGATATTGATGACCTATCTTGAGGATAGGTTATCAATATTAAAAGCCCGGAGAACCCCATTAAGAGAACTGGTCTCCTTATTGTGGAAACTCTCCACTTACTTGCACCCAAGGGTGCTGGCAGCACAAAGATATCAGGGACCTTCCCTGCACCTTAAACCCAGACAATCAAGAGCACCTCGGCTACAATTCAGCAGGAGAACCCCTATAACCCTGAGAGTTCTGGTGCTATCCTTCCACTCACTGCACGCCAATCCAGGGAGCTGCTGACCATGAGTATAGACTATTCCTCGGTCCACTTCCACAACATTAGCCCCACCCCTGCGGCCCAGTCCCTGCATGAGGGCTTATTTTTTGTGGGACAAAATGCATTTTTTTAATGGCACCATTTAATTTACCATGTCCGTTATTATAAAAGGGGAACAAAATTCTTTGTGAGGTTAAATTTAAAAAAGAGTGAGAAGGATACCTCACAGCGAGAAGACAAATGCAAATAAATGAAAATCAAGTGGTAAATCTCTCAGGAAAAACTCTCTCAACCAGGGCCGGGCCGACACAGAGGCTGGGGAGGCTCCAGCCTCTGGGCGCTCCAGCCTCAGGGCGCAGCAGGGGCCGGAGACCGGTCACCGCCGGAGTCAAACACTTTAAGTCCCCCAGGCGGCAGGCCAGACAGTGGCGAGCCGGCGGCAGGCGAGCGCTTGCTGCCGCTTGAGTTGTGATGTGACAGCAGTGCGCCGCGCGAGTGCCGACTCGCCGAGTGCGGTACTGCATCACAGCCGGTGATTCAAAGGACCCAGGAGGGAGCCGGCAGCGGCAGGAGAACGGTGGGCGGGCCCAGAGCGTGATGCGTCACGCTGATGTCACGCTGCGCCAGGCAGAGCCCGCCCACTGACTGAATTCTTCTCCCGACTCCTGCGCCTGCTGCCTTCTCCAAGTTCTCCCGCCTCAGCAGCCTGCCCACTGTGCCCAGCTGTCCTGGTGTGGACTGTAGTCTCAGAGTAGACTCAGTCTTGTCTTGCCTCCAGTAATAAAGTGCCCTGCCTCTGTATAACTTGTAAGTAGTAGGCGGCGCCAAAATCTCAGGGAGGGAGACAGTTTGAAAAATAAAAATGTGATTTTTACAGTGCCTGCTGGGAAGGGGGGCGGGGGGGGGGGGATTTGGATGGATGCATATGAGGCATAAAAGCAAAGCTCTGCAGATGTGACTGTATTGGGTCAGTCAATCACTAAATGAACCCTGTTATGGGGAGAAACTGTGGATGACACTATTTGTCATAGACAGACCGTCTGTGTATGACAAATAGTGTCATCCACAGTTTCTCCCCATAACAGGGTTAATTTAGTGATTGACTGACCCAATACAGTCACATCTGCAGAGCTTTGCTTTTATAGTAGTAGAATACAGTCACATTGCACGGGCGACGGGCCCTGCTGTCATTATGAAAGCAAATGCGACCCCACACCTCTTTTATTGGTGGTCAGTAAATGGGTCTGTGACAGACCCATTTACTGACCACCAATAAAAGAGGTGTGGGGTCGCATTTGCTTTCATAATGACAGCAGGGCCCGTGCAATGTGACTGTATTCTACTACACCTCCCCGCTCACTGGATATAATCTTATTAACTTTATAACCGGGCCCCGCTAGCGCTGTCATCATAAAAGCAGATACAGCACCACAGCCTCACCCCTTGTATTTGGGGGTCATTCCTACACGGACCCTGTTATGGGGGGGATTCCCCCAATAACAGTGTCATCCTCAGATCCCCCCAATAGCAGTGTCATCCACCAGAGATCCCCCCATAACAGTGTCATCCACCACAGATCCCCCCATAACAGTGTCAACCACTACAGATCCCCCCATAACAGTGTCATCCACCACAGATCCCCCCATAGCAGTGTCCTCCACCACAGATCCCCCATAGCAGTGTCATCCACCACAGATCCCCCCATAACAGTGTCAACCACTACAGATCCCCCATAACAGTGTCATCCACCACAGATCCCCCCATAGCAGTGTCATCCACCACAGATCCCCCATAGCAGTGTGTGTCATCCACCACATATCCCCCATAGCAGTGTCTTCCACCACAGATCCCCCCATAGCAGTGTCATCCACCACAGATCCCCCATAGCAGTGTCTTCCACCACAGATCCCCCCATAGCAGTGTCCTCCACCACAGATCCCCCCATAGCAGTGTCATCCAATCCACCACAGATCCCCCATAGCAGTGTCCTCCACCACAGATCCCCCCATAGCAGTGTCCTCCACCACAGATCCCCCATAGCAGTGTCCCCCACCACAGATCCCCCATAGCAGTGTCATCCACCACAGATCCCCCATAGCAGTGTCTTCCACCACAGATCCCCCATAGCAGTGTCATCCACCACAAATCCCCCATAGCAGTGTCATCCACCACAGATCCCCCATAGCAGTGTCCTCCACCACAGATCCCCCATAGCAGTGTCCTCCACCACAGATCCCCCCATAGCAGTGTCCTCCACCACAGATCCCCCATAGCAGTGTCCCCCACCACAGATCCCCCATAGCAGTGTCATCCACCACAGATCCCCCATAGCAGTGTCTTCCACCACAGATCCCCCATAGCAGTGCCATCCACCACAAATCCCCCATAGCAGTGTCATCCACCACAGATCCCCCATAGCAGTGTCATCCACCACAGATCCCCCATAGCAGTGTCATCCACCACAGATCCCCCATAGCAGTGTCATCCACACATCCTCCATAACAGTGTCATCGAAAGATCCCCCCATAATGGTGCCATCCACAGATCCCACATAACAGTGTTGTCATCCACAGACCTGCCCGATCTGGAGATCGCTCAGGGAGTCCCATCCTGTGGATGGGGGATACATTTTAAATAACAGGATAACCCCTTTAAAGTCATACAAGTCTGCATTTATTTTCATTTCCCTCCTCTGTGCCCCAATATAGTACAGCCCCCATATAGTACAGGCTCCCCCATCTGTGCTGTCATATAGTACAGATTCCTTTTCTCTGTGTTGCCATGTTTAGTGGGCTTTATTACTGTGTGGGGCAATACGCATTGGGAGTTTGTACAGAGGTGGGGATGGTGCTGGAATCATGGAATGAGAAGCCTAAACTATTAGTTTTGCAGATTCTGCGGAGACGAGTGGTGGCCAGAAAAAGACTGATTCCAATCAAAGAAGACGTCGCCTTTGATTCACCCTTGAGTCGCCCTGTGAGTCAATATTTATGTACTTTTAATCACTTATGGTTTGCAGAATCTGTGTAGTGCTAGTATTTTCCACTATATTGTCATATTGGTTTTAATTTAGTTACAGTGTGGTGTTAGTATCCAGTCACTATGCGGGGGTCATTCCTGTTAGATTCTATATTTATATGGATCTAAAGAGGTTGTGCATTTGTTTACAGCTATAGTTAATTGGTACATAATCATTAAACTGCGCATACTTATGTGTGATTACAACACTAAGTATTTAGTAAAGACTCCACAAGTTGATGGGGGGGGGGGGGGGCGCACTTGGGAAGCTCAGCCTCTGTTGGTGGTTGACCTTGTCCCAGCCCTGCTCTCAACTGATAAATTGCAAATACTTTCCAGAGGCTTCTCATTTGTTCCAATGGTGAAGTTTGACCCCTTTTCCTGGGTGAAAGACATTCATTTGTTTACACGCAGGGTAAAGTGGTACAAATTTTACAGGAATAATGATAGAGAGGAATGTGCCAAATTGGGCATTCTCTTGGATTGTCTGGAAGGTACAAAAATCTTGGATTCATTATTGAGAGAAGATGATAGTATAATAGGACAGGGCCCATTTACTGATTTGAGCTTGAGGAGTAAAAGGATGCCTCCACAACAGGATACCTCCGCTATTGATATTTTTTGTAGACTAGTGACACAGGAGATAGAAAAAATATTGGTATAAAGTAATTATTGCTCCAATTTAACTCCGAGAAGGATAAAGATCTAATAATTAAAGCATCTGATAAAGGTGGAAATATAGTGCTTCTGAATCATGAGACTTACCTTAAAATGTGTTTTTCACTTCTTATTGATCGATCCTGTTATGAAGTATTACAGTCTGATCCCACAGATAAGTGGTAGGCAATTGAGAGTGCCGGATTTGTGTGAGGGGAGGCGGGGCGTTCACTATTTAAACCTGGCCCTCCTGCCCCCACTTGTCGGTTTGAACACTTTCAAATCGGCTTGTGGGTTGGTGCCAGAGAAGTGTGTGCGTCACTGGAGGATCGGGTTATCGGTTGCCTCGGGCTCGTCGCTATGGTGATTAGGTAGGCAGGGTGGCTGCACACCCGTCTTACGATGTATAAACATGTGGGGCTGCCGAGCGTGCCGCCGGTCCCCAGCCGCGCTGGCGACTACCCGCGCTCACGATCGCTTCCGGCATCCCCAGTGACATCTCCCGTTTTGTCTCTATGTATATAATCATGGTTACTTACACACTCCCGCTCTAGGCACCCCCATACAGGCACCCCGATCCGCTCCAGGCCCGGCGCCAAGCGCCCCCGCTCCCACATACAGTGTCCCCCAGGCGGGCACCCCTCACCTGTGGCGCAGCAGCGTCGGATCACGCCGGCCGTCGGCTCCACAGCGCAGCTCACTGACTTGCTGCGCTCCAGCAGCTCCTGGCTTGTTAGTGGGCGACACCTACAGGCCCATATTGGTACTGCAGTCCAGGTACAGGCTTCCCTTGCTCAGGCAGTGGCTAGGTACTAAGGCAGGGGAAAGGAAGAAAAAAAAAAAAAAAAAGTGTGTTTAATATATTTGCAATATATGTTGAAGAGCAAAATACAAAGAGGGCTTCAAGGGGGGGGGGGGCTGGCCACTGCACTTGCACACGCAGCCGGGCCGCCCGTAAGGCCGTACAGGGAGGCAGGGGGTTGGTCAAAGCACAGTCGCCATAATCCGGTGGTTAGCTAGGGAGCGGCGGCATGAGTGAAGGGTCACACAGCCGGCGTGCGCTTACTCACA
Source organism: Bufo bufo (assembly GCF_905171765.1). Classification (NCBI taxonomy): domain Eukaryota; kingdom Metazoa; phylum Chordata; class Amphibia; order Anura; family Bufonidae; genus Bufo; species Bufo bufo. Next base: position 106,010,327 of record NC_053395.1, on the reverse strand, counting down.
TGTCTGTCCTTGTTTATCCAGGTCCACAGGTGGTTGGCTAAACTTACGACACTGTGGGGTTTTGTGGCTGTCATGGCCGCCAGGTGAGTTAGGGGTGGTGCATGCGTGGGCTGAACCCCTCTTTTCTCCTGCATAGGCTTGGGGGTCGGGGGATGGTGGACTACTATGTCCAGGCCGCCGGCGCATCTATTACAGGGTGGCGTCTACAGTCGTGGCCTTGGTGGGGGGGGGGGGGGAAAAAAAAAAAAAAAAAATTTGGGTTCAGAGAGGAATGTTGCTTTGCCAGGTCTGTCACGACTACAGACTCCTTATAAAGCCCTGCCACGACTGCAGGCATCAGTCTGTCACGTCTACAGACCCGCTCTAAAGCCCTGCCACGACTGCAGGCAACAGTCTGTCACGACTACAGACCCGTTATAAAGCCCTGCAACGACTGCAGGCATCAGTCTGTCACGACTACAGACACGTTATAAAGTCCTGCCACGACTGCAGGCATCAGTCTGTCACGACTACAGACCCATTATAAAGCCCTGCCACGTCTGCAGGCATCAGTCTGTCACGACTACAGACACGTTATAAAGTCCTGCCACGACTGCAGGCATCAGTCTGTCACGACTACAGACCCGCTCTAAAGCCCTGCCACGACTGCAGGCACAAATCCGTTACGACCACAGACTCATTATTAAGGCCGGCCACTACGGCACGCAGTAACCTCACGACGGCATACTCGTGAGCAATACTACCACGGCGGCAGGAGGGATTCCGGTACCGCTACTTACGATGCAGGGTCCCCTCGGGGCTGCAGGTGCGAGGCGGTCACATCCACGGACTCGGCCGCACTCCCGTTGACCACCGGCACGGGGGGGGGGGATAGCTGCGGGAGGTGGCGTCACGGCCACACACGCAGCCCAGACACAGCCTGGGAATGCAACTTAACGGTCACAGGCTAAGCCGGTCAGGCCTCAGTCTCCCAGCGGGTCCCAGTCACGCCACGAAAAAAAACTAAAAAAAAAAACCACACAGCCGGGCAGTTAACAGCGGAGCCGCGTATCCCGGCTACGGTCACAAACACTACGATACTCGGACCTGCTCATTGACTACGGACTTCAGAATCCCTGCCCGACCAGGCGGCAGACCTGGCAGCGCTTCTGGTCACGACCGTGGGCGCCGTCGGCCCTTGGCCACAGACACTAGGTCGTCCCCCCCCGGGGCAGAGCCGGTCTGGACCGGCCAGTAGATAGCGATTAGCATTGATGTGGTTACTTGAGTTTGAATTTCTTTTAGTAGGGAGATGTCTCAGGAGTTTCTTATCTTCTCGGGACAGCGGGGAGCAGCAGTCCGTGAGATCGGCGGAGTTGCCGATAAGGTTGTGGACCGTCCCTAGGCTGACGGCAGAATTATCAAGAAGGGGGATACCGTTCCCGGCCGCCGCGAGGAAGGCGGAACTTCACCACCTTCTGACTTCACAACCCGCGGCTCCTAGCCGAGATGAAGGGTCCCTCAGTGCCATTCTGACTTCCCTAACGGAGCTGCATGCTGCGGTCAACACCATGGGTACAGTGGTGTCAGATATGCAGGCTAGGCTGGAGACTGTCGAGGGCCAGCCTGCAGCCTTCAACACAGTGTTGCAGACAGGGTCTGTCGCCAGCTCATCAGCATCCGCAGCGCCGGGTGGGTCCAGCTTTTCCGCGACCATAGCTCCTTCCCATTTTGTCCCTCCCAATATCCGGCAGGATATTCTGGAAGGGAAAGACATTAATTTGGCGTCCCTGCTCGTGCCGGCACACGAAGCCCCGGACAACAAGACCATATCCTGCGGAGAGGTCTCTGTTGTGCTCAAGTCTAGGGACGCAAGGCTCAACAGGAAACTCAATGTTGCCGAATTTGTGTTGGCATTCAGCCTTTACCGAGACGTGGTGTGCTCTGCTAGCCCCCTTAGGAGGGAGGAGCTTGACCTGTATTTATTCAAGGTCGTCGATCTAGGGTATAAATATGGAGGCACCGCCTTCTATGAGTACCACCGCTCCTTCTCGGCAAAGGCTGCGGCCACACTCGCTCAGTGCAAATATGTCGTAGACTGGTCTCGGATGGATACCGAGTTATTTTGCCGCCACTTTGCGGGCCTCAAGGCCCCGGCTTGCGCTGGTTGCGGTTCCTACGCCCACACGGCCGGATGGTGCTCAGAGAGCGGTAGCACAGCTGCGCCTTCCGTGTCAGGCGTTCTCCCCATCCAGCCGGCGGGCAGGGCTTCCGCGTCCAATGACAAGTTGGGGCGCCCGGTGAAATACCTCGGTAAGTCACCTTTATGCAATAATTTCAATTATGCCATATGCCACTACAATCAATGCAGGTTGTTGCACTTATGTACCCAGTGTTTCAGGGCTCACCCCCGCGTCGCTTGTACGCAAAAAGGGGGGAATCACGCATGACTAAGCGTGGTTAACGTGGATCTCCTCGCCTGTTTCTTAGCCGGTCATCCAGATTCAGCTTGGGTACTATACGTGCTCAACGGTCTGCGGTACGGCTTCCTCACAGGCTTGCTAGCTCTTCCGCAAGCCCCTCATGAGTGCGGGAACTTGGCGTCGGCTATCAGAGATCCCGAGACGGTCACCCAATTAATCCAAATCGAGCTGGATAAGGCTTATGTGATTGGCCCAGTGCGGCAGCCTCCGTTTGATTGCTGGAGGGTTAACCCGGTCGGGGTGGTGACAGGCAAATTTTCCAATAAAAAAAGATTGGTGTACGATTTGTCGGCCCCACATTCCTTATCAGTCCCCAGTCTGAATTCTTTGATCCCCTCGGAAGAATTCTCCATGAGGTACGCCTCTATTGATGAGGCGATTGAGGTCATACTCAAGTTCGGGAGAGGGGCCTGGTTATCCAAGGCGGATATCACAGACGCCTTTAAACTGCTCCCCATCCAACCGGAACTCTGGCAGTGGCATGGGATAAAGAGGCAAGGGCTGTACTTCTTTGCCAGCAAACTGACCTTCGGGTCCAAGTCAAGTCCATGGCTCTTTGATCAGTTGGCTAGCGCGTTGCATTGGGTATTATCAGACGTCTTCAGGGTCAGCCATGTCACGCATTACCTGGACGACTTCCTTCTGGTCGAGCCCCCGACACGGCAGCCTCAGGACCTACAGCGCTTGCAGACAGTATTTTCAGACCTCAATGTGCCAATAGCTTCTCACAAAGTAGAAGGCCCCGACACCACCATCACGTTTTTAGGGATCCATTTAGACACGGTGCGCATGCAGGCGAGTCTCCCACCTGATAAATTAGATAGGATTAGGCAGGCCGTGCATAGGTGGGCTCAAGTGAGAGTAGCTTCCAGAGCGGACCTGCAATCCCTGTTAGGCATGCTCAATTTTGCCATGCGCATCATTCCCCAAGGCAGGTCCTTCATCTCTAGGCTTTTGGCGCTGCTCCCACAGGCCCGCGCACAGAACGAGATGGTACGGTTAGGTCCAGAGGCCATGGCCGACCTGATGATGTGGGACAGGTTTTTGACACACTGGAATGGCGTGTCGCTCTTCATTCCGGTGGTCTCGAACCAGTCTCCAGTGGTCCACACTGATGCCTCATCGTCAGTCGGCTTTGCCGCGCTGCACGGCAACCACTGGTTCGCTGGTCCTTGGCCGCCGGAGGTCGCATCCATTCCAGGTTTCTCTTCATGTTCCACCTTGTTTGAGGTATATCCCTTAGTGGGGGCAGCAGTGGCATGGGGCGAGCAGTGGAGGAACTGCACGGTACTATTTCTCACGGACAATACGGCAGTGGTGGACATCGTCATGAAGGGCAGGTCTAGTTCCAAACTGGTCATGTCATTCGTGAGGAGGTTCGTCTGGTTGTCTCTGACGCATAATTTTCGTTTTGTATGCAGGCACATCAGTGGAGAACGCAATGTTGCTGCAGACGCCTTATCCCGCCTTAATTTTCCACTTTTCTTTCAGGTTTGTCCAGGGGCAGATCACTCGCCGACACCAATTCCGCACCAGGCCCAGCTGCGCTTGGATTAGTCTCGCATCTCACCGTAGCTAAGACACTGATGGCTAAATCCTTGTCCCGCAATACCCTGAGGGCATATAAGACAGCGTGGCGCCTGTTCCAGAAATATGAAAACACCTACCCGGCCGCAGGCCTGGGGCCTATCACTCACCTATTGGGTTTTGTTGGGTTTTGCCACTCTCAATTACACTTATCCTATAGCACGGTTAAATTATATCTGGCAGGTATTCAGCACCACCGGTACAGCCTATATCCGGAACTACCATCACTTTTCTCTGCCCACCCTATCAAAGTGGCGTTGAAGGGTTTGCGCAAGACGTCTGTCGCGAAACGACAGGTGCGTCAGCCCTTTACCGGCCGCTTGTTCAGGTTGGTGATAGACAAACTACAGGGCGAACCATTCGGCCCACAGGTTAGCGCGCTGATAGTAACAGCATTGTATCTGGCCTTCTATGGGTTCCTCAGGCCAGGTGAGCTCATGGGTGCCAACACGCTGGCCGGGTGCTTGCAGAAAGGTCAGCTCGTCTGGCGCGGGTCCATCTACGTGCTCACCTTGGCCTCATCCAAGACGGCACGGCCCGGGGAGTCGGTGGAGGTCAGATACTTCCCCACGGCCAAAAGGTGGTGTCCGGTACGTGCCTTTGATGCTTGGCTCCTCAGCATTGAATCCGAGCCGACATCCTCTCCCCTACTCGCACTAGGCAATACCCGGCTAACCATCGCGGTCTTTCTCAAATACGTTCGGGTGCTGCTGGCAGGGTCAGGGGTCGATCCCCTCTCTATCACAGGACATTCCTTACGCATTGGCGCGGCAGCCGCGGCGTCCCTGCATAAGGTGCCGGCACATATTATTAAACGGTTGGGTCGCTGGAGTTCCGCATGTTACATGCGGTATATCCCGGATCCGCATAACGAAATGTCACTGGCTTTTCAAGTGTTGGTGTTGTAATTTCTGTCATTAAAGCTTTTCAACACTCCTACGCATGGTTCTTTTTGGCCCCTTTAGGCTACCCTTCTATAAGCAGTTCCGGCACAACTCTGCTGCTTCTAGTAGGCGGGGGAGGGTAGGCTATCCTCTCAGCATGAGCCGATCCGAGCACAAGTGGTAGGCAATTGAGAGTGCCGGATTTGTGTGAGGGGAGGCGGGGCGTTCACTATTTAAACCTGGCCCTCCTGCCCCCACTTGTCGGTTTGAACACTTTCAACCCACCCAGGAGCCCTCCCTTCTTTCAGGGCTCATCATTGGGGTAGCCCCCTTTAGGCTACCCTTCTATAAGCAGTTCCGGCACAACTCTGCTGCTTCTAGTAGGCGGGGGAGGGTAGGCTTAGGTAGGGTATCCTCTCAGCATGAGCCGATCCGAGCACAAATATAGCGAGAAGGTAAATGGTATCCTGTTGGAGGCTTTTGAACATAAGTTGATATCAGTGGATGAAATGCAATTTATGACCCCAAATAATTCACAGATTCCTTTTTATTCATTACCAAAAATTCATAAGGGAGTTACCCCTTTAAAGGGTAGACCAATCGTATCGGGTGTGGATTAATTATCCCAAAACATCAGTATTTATGTCGATAGGGTCTTACGCTCATTTGTTACCTCATTGCCCTCATACATTAGGGATACTACTGATCTTATGTTGAAGATTCAGGATATTGCCGTAGAGGAAGACATCCTATTGGCATCTATTGATTTGGAAGCCCTCTACAGTAGTATCCCTCATGAATGGGGTATGATAGCAGTTCAACACTTTTTAGATTCAAGGGGGATTGAGTTTCGTCCCCATAATCATTCATAATGAACCTTTTAAGATTTATTTTGATGCATAATTATTTTCTTTTCAAGTCTAAGTTCTAACACCAGCTCAGGGGCACCGCTATGGGGAGCCCCTGTGCGCCCACCTATGCGAATTTTCTCCTGGGCTAATGGGAGGATAGGATAGTGTTAGCAGAGGAGAAGGACCATTGGACCACCCACATCCTCTTTTGGGGAAGATACATCAAAGACATATTGGTATTGTGGGATGGCACAGTGGATTCCTTCAAAACCCATGTGGAAGCTCTGAACAACAACCCTATAGGACTACGTTTTACATGGGAGGCAAGCAATGTCAGTGTATAATTCCTTGATTTAAAGATATCAAAGAGAGAAGGGGCTTTATATACTGAAACCTTTCGTAAAGCTACTGCCACAAATAGTCTTCTTCAATGGGGGAACCATCATCCCCAATCACTAAAGAAGGGTATCCCTAAGGGGCAATATATCCGCATTAGGAGGAATTGTTCTGATGTATCTACGTTCCTTCAACAATCTAGGGACCTAAAAAATAGGTTCTTGGAAAGGGGCTATCCTAAAAGTACGCTGAGAGAGGCCTTTAAAGTTTCGTTGGATACTAATAGAAGAGAACTCCTTAAACCCCAAAAAAGGACGGGTTCAGGTGTAGTGAGGATAGCGGGAACATTTAACAATGCACAGGAGAAAGTCCGGGGTGTCCTAAGGAGATACTGGAATATCCTGACAGATCAGGACTTGACCACTGTCCTCACTCCTTATCCGTCAGTCACATTTAGGTGAGGGAAGTCCCTCAGAGACTGTTTAGTACACAGTATGTATACGAAACCTAAGATTATGGAAACATGGTTAGGTCAGAAACCAACTAGCACCTATAAGTGTGGAGGCTGTATTGCCTGCCCCTATATTCATGTTTCCAAAACATTTAAAAGTGAGTCAACAGGCAGAATATACAAAATGTGGAATTATGCTAATTGTAAAACATCCGGGGTGATTTATTTGTTAACAAGTACTTGCCCACTTAATTATGTGGGTAAAATTAAACGTGAACTAAGGCCTCATGCACACGACCGCTGTGTGCATCCGTGGCCGTTGTGCCGTTTTCTGTTTTTTTTCGCTGACCCATTGACTTTCAATGGGTCCGTGGAAAAATCGGAAAATGCACCGTTTTGCAGCCGAGACCGTGATCCGTGTATCCTGTCCGTCAAAAAAATATGACCTGTCCTATTTTTTTGACGGACAACGGTTCACGGACCCATTCAAGTCAATGGGTCCGTGAAAGAACACGGATGCACACAAGATTGGCATCCGTGTCCGTGATCCGTGGCCGTAGGTTAGTTTTTATACAGACGGATCCGAAGATCCGTCTGCATAAAAGCTTTTTCATAGTTGAGTTTTCACTTCGTGAAAACTCAGAACCGACAGTATATTCTAACACAGAGGCGTTCCCATGGTGATGGGGACGTTTCAGGTTAGAATATACTAAAAGAACTGTGTACATGACTGCCCCCTGCTGCCTGGCAGGTGCTGCCAGGCAGCAGGGGGCAGTTCCCCCCCCCCTGTAGTTAACACATTGGTGGCCAGTGCGGCCGCCCCCCCTCCCTCCCCTGTAGTTAACTCATTGGTGGCCAGTGGGCCCCCCTCCCTCCCCTGTAGTTAACTCATTGGTGGCCAGTGGTCCCCCCTCCCTCCCCTGTAGTTAAATCGTTGGTGGCCAGTGGGCCCCCCTCCCTCCCCTGTAGTTAACTCATTGGTGGCCAGTGCGGCCGGCCCCCCTCCCTCCCCTGTAGTTAACTCGTTGGTGGCCAGCGATTAAACTGGGACTCCGATCGGTACACTCCACTGCCACCAATGATAGGGGGGAGGTTTTAATTAGGAGGGGGAGGGAGGGGAGAAGGCCCACTGGCCACCAACGAGTTAACTACAGGGGAGGGAGGGGGGGGCCCACTGGCCACCAACGAGTTAACTACAGGGGAGGGAGGGGGGCCGGCCGCACTGGCCACCATTGAGTTAACTACAGGGGAGGGAGGGGGGGGGCCGGCCGCACTGGCCACCAATGTGTTAACTACAGGGGGGGGGGGCTGCCCCCTGCTGCCTGGCAGCACCTGCCAGGCAGCAGGGGGCAGTCATGTACACAGTTCTTTTAGTATATTCTAACCTGAAGCGTCCCCATCACCATGGGGAACGCCTCTGTGTTAGAATATACTGTCGGATTTGAGTTTCACGATGTAACTCAAATCCGACGGTATATTCTAACATAGAGGCGTTCCCATGGTGATGGGGACGCTTCAAGTTAAAATATACCATCGGATTGGAGAAAACTCAGATCCTATGGTATATCAACTCCTGACTTTACATTGAAAGTCAATGGGGGACGGATCCGTTTGAAATTGCACCATATTGTGTCAACGTCAAACGGATCCGTCCCCATTGACTTGCATTGTAATTCAGGACGGATCCGTTTGGCTCCGCACGGCCAGGCGGACACCAAAACGACTTTTTTTTCATGTCCGTGGATCCTCCAAAAATCAAGGAAGACCCAGGGACGAAAAAACGGTCACGGATCACGGCAAAACGGAACCCGTTTTTGCGGACCGCAAAAAAATACGGTCGTGTGCATGAGGCCTAAGGAGGAGGATTGGAGATCATTTGGGGGACATCAAACACAAAAGGGATACCCCAATAGCCAACCATATTATACAGGCCCATAATAGTAGGTCGAATGACCTAAAATTTCTAGTGATAGAAGTGGTTGACCCCTCCCCTCGGAAAGGAGACTGGAATAGGAAGATTTTACAGAGAGAAGCAAGATGGATATATTTCCTAAAAACAATTTACCCTGATGGGTTAAACGAACAACTATCTTTCAGCTGTTATATATAAAAGAGAGGATAGATATACCTCCCCCTCTTCCAATTTATCTTGTTGCTTCCCCTGATCATGTTTATAGACCATAACTTATCGGATCGAGAAAGGTCCATTTTTTTTATATCATGTTGTATTAGGGTCCATTTTGATTCTTGGACACATCTATTTATGTATGAATAAAACCGTTTTGCACATTATTTTTTAAGGGAAAGCTTATTACACTTGAATATATTTTATTCCTAGCCCTTCCTTTACTATGTTAACTCTCTCCCCCTCCCCCGTTGCTGCATTAATAAACATATTCTTCCCTTTTTATACATCTAATGCACTGTCTATAGGTGACAACATATAGAATATAATGAATCCCTTATGAATTGTATTCATGAAAAGTATTTGGAAGGGGCCAGAGTCTATAGGCAGTGTTGAAAGCTGAATTTAAAGGGAACCTGTCACCTGGATTTTGGGTATAGAGCTGAGGACATGGGTTGCTAGATGGCCGCTAGCACATCCGCAATCCCCAATCCCCATAGCTCTGTGTGCTTTTATTGTGTAAAAAAAAGATTTGATACATATGTAAATTAACCTGAGATGAGTCAGAGCTTGAAAATATGACTCTTCTCTGGTCACACAAGTAAGAGATGACTCTTTTATGTTAATTTTCATAAAAGGCGGGAAGTACAAAAATGCATAATACTTATTGAATTCGTCTGCAAATGAAATTAAAAGTCTAATTTATATGTTTAGGATAACACAATGAACATTTAGAAACGCTCAGTGAGGGTAGCATAGTAGAGGTGACAGGTTCCCTTTAAGCACTTCCTGCCTTGTGGAACGCATTCTCTATCTTGTGGAGCACAAATGCATTCCACTTGCGCTAATTTCGGCAAATAACTTCCGGTTCTAGACGTCATTTCCGGTTTCGCCGCTTGGTGGAACGCATATGCGGTCCAAAGTGGCGTTCTGAAGGATATCAGATTAGGCAGCATGCTTTGGAACAAAAGGAGGGGATGGAAATGTAGAGATATACCATCCCTACAGGGGGAAATAGTTTTCTTGTATACATGAAAAGTATTTGCAGTTTTTTTATATAAAAGAGTGGGATTTGGAAACAGGAAGTGAGGGGGAGGAGTTTGGAGGTCTGCTTCCCTTATAAGGCGCCACTTTTCAAACAGTAGAGGGACACCACACCACTGAACCTCATCTAGGGTCTACTTCCCATCATAGGGTTTTTGTCTGGAGGAGATATCAGACCAATGAATTGGATTATAGTATCTTCAATGGACTGACTCCCATATACAATACTATACTACTCCCGAAGAACCAGTGAAGTTACTGGGGAAATGCAGAGTTGGGGATTTTTTGGGATGTTTTGGTCCCCTGGATCCCATTTAAGGACTACATCAATTGTTTTAGTTCTGGAGGGTCCTCTCTATTTATGAAAGAACTTTATTTCACTATTTTAGGAATGACATTTGGCTTTTAGGGCGATTATAGGGATTGCAAGGGTTTAGCCACTGAGAGGTGGGGTCGCCTCTTTCAGGGCGGGTGCACTGCCTGTAGGCAGGGAGAGATTGAGGGGATTAACAGGGATATACCTTATTTTTCGCCCTATAAGACGCACCTGCCCATAAGACGCACCTAGATTTTTGAGGAGGAAAATAAGAAAAAAAATATTTTTAACCAAAAGGTGTGCTTTTGGTGGGTTTTGAACTAATGGTGGTCTGTGGATGACACTACTATGGGGGGTTCTGGGGATCTGTGGATGGCATTGTAATGGGGGCATCTGTGGGTGGCACTGTTATGAGACATCTGTGGATGGCACTGTTATGGGGGCATCTGTGGATGACACTGTTATGGGGGCATCTGTGGATGGCACTGTTATGGGGGCATCTGTGGATGGCACATACGGTATATAGCATCTTATGCTATATATGTGTCATCCACAGATATCCCCCATAACAGTGTCCCTGTGTACGGTAAATAGTGTCCCCAATACAGGGGGTGGAGGCAGGCAAATGGTGTTGAAATCTCGGCGGGGCCCAGTTCAGTCACTGCACTCTATTACACCGGGCCCCCCACACACCAGTATTCATATGTAAACTGTAGGCAATCCATATGTAAACTGCAAGGTAGCGCAATCCACATAGTACTCACTATGAAACTCCCGTACTAGCACTTTCTCACGCGCCTGCTTCATTAATAAAATGGGAGGAGCATGCGCGTGAGGAAGTGAGTGACTAGCCAGCCTGCCTGCTAGTACGGGCGTTTCATAGTGAGTACTATGTGGATTGCGCTACCTTGCAGTTTACATATGGATTGCCTACAATTTACATATAGATTGCCTACAGTTTACATATGAATACTGGTGTGTGCGGGGCCCGGTGTAATAGAGTACAGTGACTGAACTGGGCCCCGCCGTGAGTTGCCAGCCTCCAGCCCCTCCTCGCTGATACATCGCAGCCGGCGATGTATCAGTATTAGCGAAGTAAACATTTCAGCATTCGCCCCTAAAGACGCAGGGGTATTTCCCCCACACTTTTGGTGCGTCTTATAGGGCGAAAAATACGGTATATGTTTTTCCCACTAATCTCTGGAGTTAAAGAAAAGTTCCTTCGGATATACAAGAACAGCAAAAACGGTGAACATAAGGGACTCTTTGAACTCCATTCTTTCGCATTATTCTATATCAACAAATCGTGAGTAAAAAAAAAGGACATCTGATGTCCCACCTCTCATTTAGCCAGCTTACAATCCAGATCATATGTTAAATATAATTGCCCTAATATTGACCCATTTTATTTATATAGGAAAAGGTATAGGCAATAGTGTTGATCGAGCACCAAAGTGCTCGGGTGCTCGAGTAGAACACCTCGGGATGCTTGGGTGCTCTACCGAGCACACGAGCACAATGGAAATAAATGGGAGGGGATGGTGTCTGGTTCACATGAAAAGGTCAGAAATTGATGGAAACACCACTGAAATGGTTCGGGAACAGCATGGGGACGATGTCTGGATGTATTTTGGACTCTCAGGTCGCTGCTGGGAACGATGTTGTCCGAGTAGTACGCCACTTATACAGACTGACACTAATACGCACCAAACCGAAGATAAAATAGATTTTAGAGGAAAAATTGTTAGGAAACATTCTTTCCTGTATATGTACTTGTATATAAAGTGCAAGTGCTGCCAAGAATTACAAGGAAGAGGCACTCCGATACAACCTGTATATCACATAAAGGAGGACCTCTTTCACATTGTGGTACAATTGTTCAGGTAGTGGGACTCCTATACTCATCCAATCAGTGGCGTAGGGATCGCCATAGCAACCATAGCAGTGGCTATGGGGCCCTACGCCACTGGAGGCCCGTCCGGACCGCATTCATTTTTTTAATTTTTATTAACACAGACACGCAGCCAGGCCCTCCCGCCCTCCCAGTGTAGTGGGCGGGGCTTGGGTGGTCCGCGGCTCGGACCTGGCTGGGGGGAAGCCAAGGAAGGAGTAGTCAGGTCAGGACTGGAGCAGGCGGGCCCGGGGCGCACTGCTGCACGAGCAGAAGATGAGGTAGGCGGTGGAGAGGGGGCCAGAACGGGGGCGTACCTGTGGGTTGGCCACTCTGTGAGCAGAGCTGCAGAGTATAACATGTACATGTAAGTTAAAAACCAATATACAGAGGCTTCCGGTTCCGGCGCCGGCATGACTGGTCGCATGTGAGAGGAGCTCCGTCTCTGCAGTACAGCGACTACACCCTCCCAGTCAAACCAGCTGCCTGATACTTGCTGGCAGTTGGGACAATCTACTTTCCAGCTTACCGGGCGGTTTATGGACCGTTACCTAATCTTCATGGGGAGCAAATCAAAGAAAAATCTGGCCAAACCAGAAAAGGCGCCAACTGAATCTAAAATGGCAACCCGCCAGAATGAACCTGCAGCTCCTTCCTTGCCGAGCGACTCACCCTAGCAGCCTCCGGTTCCCGCCGAGGATGAAGATCTTCCCTCGGTGGATTACAAACAACTAGCGCTGGAGGTAGCGGCTCGGATATTGCCTGACTTACAAGAAGCACTATCTTCTACAGTGTCACAGTCTCTTGCGGCGATACAAGCAGAGGTCACACAACATGGGGCCCGCCTGGAGGAGCTAGAGTCCAGGATGTCGGACATTGAAGCTGACAAAGAGATGCTAAAAAATCATCTAACCCAGGTGGTGTCTGAAAACACAAAGTTGTGGAGTAAAGTAGATGACCTGGAAAATCGCTCCAGAAGGAGCAACCTCCGCCTGATAGGCCTGTCAGAGAACATACCGGCACGGGAGCTTATTGCCATCTGTGAATCCGAATTGCCGGAGGTGCTGGGTATAGGGGCCAAATGCAAGGTGGAAAGGGCCCATCGTGTGGGCCTGAGCACGCAACCTGACGACACCGCTAGGCCCCGTGGGTCACGCCCGAATCAGGCGCGAGGCAACAGACCCCGCCAAGTTATAGTCAAGTATCTGGACTATGCCGATAAATCTGCCATACTCCGGGCATATAAACAACAAGGCGGAGGGGTGCAGCTACGAGGGCAACGTGTGCTTATCTTTGGGGACTTTTCTGCAGATGTCGCCAGGCGCAGAAGAGCTTTTGCCCCTCTTTGCTCTGCTTTGTTCAAGGCCCAGATCCGCTTCTCTTTATTATACCTGGCACTTCTAAGGGTACAGCAACCAGACGGGTCTGTGGAAACCTTCGACTCACCTGCGGAAGCAAGTCGTCGTCTAAAGATCAGCTTGATGGAGCGAACCCCATTACCAGCGATTACTTACCGTAGCAATACAGTCAACGCACCGGCATCACCTGAGTCGACGACATCGAGAGAGCCAAGAGGCGCCACGGGTCCACCTGCTTGGAAATGGCGTGCCCCAGCAGCTATCCCGAAAGAGGCCGGATGAGGGACATATCAATATCGCTATCATGGGATGAAGATGAGTAATAATACTTCACATGTTCCTGCTAATGTTCGGGACAGTTATTCTATTTTTGTTTTATTGTATTCATGTTCGACAAGATCTCAATCCACGGCCGCAGAAGGCGAGCATTGCCGCTTCGTCATTATTATCATTATTTCTGCCATTATTAGTTTTATGTTTGTAGTTGTCAACATTAATATGGCTGCATACTAATCTATGTAATGAGTCACTGTGCGAAAGAGGAGGAGAGATGGGATATATAACCGTGTGATGATGAGTTATGCATGCATGACCAGAGTGTTGGGAAGAAGTGAAGCCTTTAACACTATGTGTAAGGGTGGAAACCCTTGGGTTATGTCTTTAACCACCTCCGGACCGCCTAACGCAGGATCGCGTTCCGGAGGTGGCAGCGCTGCGCACAGTCACGCATATACGCGTCATCTCGCGATGGCCGAGATTTCCTGTGAACGCGCGCACACAGGCGCGCGCGCTCACAGGAACGGAAGGTAAGAGAGTTGATCTCCAGCCTGCCAGCGGCGATCGTTCGCTGGCAGGCTGGAGATGTGTTTTTTTTAACCCCTAACAGGTATATTAGACGCTGTTTTGATAACAGCGTCTAATATACCTGCTACCTGGTCCTCTGGTGGTCCCCTTTGTTTGGATCGACCACCAGAGGACACAGGTAGCTCAGTAAAGTACCACCAAGCACCACTACACTACACTACACCCCCCCCCCCGTCACTTATTAACCCCTTATTAGCCCCTGATCACCCCTGATCACCCCATATAGACTCCCTGATCACCCCCCTGTCATTGATTACCCCCCTGTCATTGATCACCCCCCTGTAAAGCTCCATTCAGATGTCCGCATGATTTTTACGGATCCACTGATAGATGGATCGGATCCGCAAAACGCATCCGGACGTCTGAATGAAGCCTTACAGGGGCGTGATGAATGACTGTGGTGATCACCCCATATAGACTCCCTGATCACCCCCCTGTCATTGATTACCCCCCTGTCATTGATTACCCCCCTGTAAAGCTCCATTCAGACGTCCGCATGATTTTTACGGATCCACTGATAGATGGATCGGATCCGCAAAACGCATCCGGACGTCTGAATGAAGCCTTACAGGGGCATGATCAATGACTGTGGTGATCACCCCATATAGACTCCCTGATCACCCCCCTGTAAAGCTCCATTCAGATGTCCGCATGATTTTTACGGATGCACTGATAGATGGATCCGATCCGCAAAACGCATCCGGGACGTCTGAATGAAGCCTTACAGGGGCATGATCAATGACTGTGGTGATCACCCCATATAGACTCCCTGATCACCCCCCTGTAAAGCTCCATTCAGATGTCCGCATGATTTTTACGGATGCACTGATAGATGGATCCGATCCGCAAAACGCATCCGGACGTCTGAATGAAGCCTTACAGGGGCATGATCAATGACTGTGGTGATCACCCCATATAGACTCCCTGATCACCCCCCTGTAAAGCTCCATTCAGATGTCCGCATGATTTTTACGGATGCACTGATAGATGGATCCGATCCGCAAAACGCATCCGGACGTCTGAATGAAGCCTTACAGGGGCGTGATCAATGACTGTGGTGATCACCCCATATAGACTCCCTGATCACCCCCCTGTAAAGCTCCATTCAGATGTCCGCATGATTTTTACGGATGCACTGATAGATGGATCGGATCCGCAAAACGCATCCGGACGTCTGAATGAAGCCTTACAGGGGCGTGATCAATGACTGTGGTGATCAACCCATATAGACTCCCTGATCACCCCCCTGTCATTGATTACCCCCCTGTCATTGATTACCCCCCTGTAAAGCTCCATTCAGATGTCCGCATGATTTGTACGGATGCACTGATAGATGGATCCGATCCGCAAAACGCATCCGGACGTCTGAATGAAGCCTTACAGGGGCATGATCAATGACTGTGGTGATCACCCCATATAGACTCCCTGATCACCCCCCTGTAAAGCTCCATTCAGATGTCCGCATGATTTTTACGGATGCACTGATAGATGGATCGGATCCGCAAAACGCATCCGGACGTCTGAATGAAGCCTTACAGGGGCGTGATCAATGACTGTGGTGATCAACCCATATAGACTCCCTGATCACCCCCCTGTCATTGATTACCCCCCTGTCATTGATTACCCCCCTGTAAAGCTCCATTCAGATGTCCGCATGATTTTTACGGATGCACTGATAGATGGATCGGATCCGCAAAACGCATACGGACGTCTGAATGAAGCCTTACAGGGGCATGATCAATGACTGTGGTGATCACCGCATGTAGACTCCCTGATCACCCCCCTGTCATTGATTACCCCCCTGTCATTAATTACCCCCCTGTAAAGCTCCATTCAGACGTCCGCATGATTTTTACGGATCCACTGATAGATGGATCGGATCCGCAAAACGCATACGGACGTCTGAATGAAGCCTTACACGGGCGTGATCAATGACTGTGGTTATCACCCCATATAGACTCCCTGATCACCCCCCTGTCATTGATCACACCCCTGTCATTGATCACACCCCTGTCATTGATCACACCCCTGTCATTGATCACCCCCCCTGTCATTGATCACCCCTCTGTAAGGCTCCATTCAGACATTTTTTTGGCCCAAGTTAGCGGAATTTTTTTATTTTTTTCTTACAAAGTCTCATATTCCACTAACTTGTGTCAAAAAATAAAATCTCACATGAACTCACCATACCCCTCACGGAAACCAAATGCGTAAAATTTTTTAGACATTTATATTCCAGACTTCTTCTCACGCTTTAGGGCCCCTAGAATGCCAGGGCAGTATAAATACCCCACATGTGACCCCATTTCGGAAAGAAGACACCCCCAGGTATTCCGTGAGGGGCATATTGAGTCCATGAAAGATTGAAATTTTTGTCCCAAGTTAGCGGAACGGGAGACTTTGTGAGAAAAAAATTAAAAATATCAATTTCCGCTAACTTGTGCCAAAAAAAAATAATTTCTATGAACTCACCATGCCCCTCATTGAATACCTTGGGGTGTCTTCTTTCCAAAATGGGGTCACATGTGGGGTATTTATACTGCCCTGGCATTCTAGGGGCCCCAAAGCGTGAGAAGAAGTCTGGTATCCAAATGTCTAAAAATGCCCTCCTAAAAGGAATTTGGGCACCTTTGCGCATCTAGGCTGCAAAAAAGTGTCACACATCTGGTATCGCCGTACTCAGGAGAAGGTGGGGAATGTGTTTTGGGGTGTCATTTTACATATACCCATGCTGGGTGAGAGAAATATCTTGGTCAAATGCCAACTTTGTATAAAAAAATGGGAAAAGTTGTCTTTTGCCAAGATATTTCTCTCACCCAGCAAGGGTATATGTAAAATGACACCCCAAAACACATTCCCCACCTTCTCCTGAGTACGGCAATACCAGATGTGTGACACTTTTTTGCAGCCTAGGTGGGCAAAGGGGCCCATATTCCAAAGAGTACCTTTAGGATTTCACAGGTCATTTACCTACTTACCACACATTAGGGCCCCTGGAAAATGCCAGGGCAGTATAACTACCCCACAAGTGACCCCATTTTGGAAAGAAGACACCCCAAGGTATTCCGTGAGGGGCATGGCAAGTTCCTAGAATTTTTTATTTTTTGTCACAAGTTAGTGGAAAATGATGATTTTTTTTTTTTTTTTTTTTTTCATACAAAGTCTCATATTCCACTAACTTGTGACAAAAAATAAAAATTTTCATGAACTCACTATGCCCATCAGCGAATACCTTGGGGTCTCTTCTTTCCAAAATGGGGTCACTTGTGGGGTAGTTATACTGCCCTGGCATTCTAGGGGCCCAAATGTGTGGTAAGGAGTTTGAAATCAAATTCTGTAAAAAATGACGAGTGAAATCCGAAAGGTGCTCTTTGGAATATGGGCCCCTTTGCCCACCTAGGCTGCAAAAAAGTGTCACACATCTGGTATCTCCGTAATCGGGAGAAGTTGGGGAATGTGTTTTGGGGTGTCATTTTACATATACCCATGCTGGGTGAGAGAAATATCTTGGCAAAAGACAACTTTTCCCATTTTTTTATACAAAGTTGGCATTTGACCAAGATATTTATCTCACCCAGCATGGGTATATGTAAAAAGACACCCCAAAACACATTCCTCAACTTCTCCTGAGTACGGGGATACCAGATGTGTGACACTTTTTTGCAGCCTAGGTGGGCAAAGGGGCCCACATTCCAAAGAGCACCTTTTGGATTTTATAGGTCATTTTTTACTGAATTTGATTTCAAACTCCTTACCACACATTTGGGCCCCTAGAATGCCAGGGCAGTATAACTACCCCACAAGTGACCCCATTTTGGAAAGAAGAGACCCCAAGGTATTCGCTGATGGGCATAGTGAGTTCATGGAAGTTTTTATTTTTTGTCACAAGTTAGTGGAATATGAGACTTTGTATGAAAAAAAAAAAAAAAAAAAAATCATCATTTTCCACTAACTTGTGACAAAAAATAAAAAATTCTAGGAACTCGCCATGCCCCTCACGGAATACCTTTGGGTCTCTTCTTTCCAAAATGGGGTCACTTGTGGGGTAGTTATACTGCCCTGGCATTCTAGGGGCCCAAATGTGTGGTAAGGAGTTTGAAATCAAATTCTGAAAAAAATGACCTGTCAAATCCGAAAGGTGCTCTTTGGAATATGGGCCCCTTTGCCCACCTAGGCTGCAAAAAAGTGTCACACATCTGGTATCTCCGTACTCAGGAGAAGGTGGGGAATGTGTTTTGGGGTGTCATTTTATATATACCCATGCTGGGTGAGATAAATATCTTGGTCAAATGCCAACTTTGTATAAAAAAATGGGAAAAGTTGTCTTTTGCCAAGATATTTCTCTCACCCAGCAAGGGTATATGTAAAATGACACCCCAAAACACATTCCCCACCTTCTCCTGAGTACGGAGATACCAGATGTGTGACACTTTTTTGCAGCCTAGGTGGGCAAAGGGGCCCATATTCCAAAGAGCACCTTTCGGATTTGACAGGTCATTTTTTTCAGAATTTGATTTCAAACTCCTTACCACACATTTGGGCCCCTAGAATGCCAGGGCAGTATAACTACCCCACAAGTGACCCCATTTTGGAAAGAAGAGACCCAAAGGTATTTCGTGATGGGCATAGTGAGTTCATAGAAGTTTTTATTTTTTGTCACAAGTTAGTGGAATATGAGACTTTGTAAGAAAAAAAAAAAAAAAAAAAAAAATCATCATTTTCCGCTAACTTGTGACAAAAAATAAAAAGTTCTATGAACTCACTTTGCCCATCAGCGAATACCTTAGGGTGTGTACTTTCCGAAATGGGGTCATTTGTGGGGTGTTTGTACTGTCTGGCCATTGTAGAACCTCAGGAAACATGACAGGTGCTCAGAAAGTCAGAGCTGCTTCAAAAAGCGGAAATTCACATTTTTGTACCATAGTTTGTAAACGCTATAACTTTTACCCAAACCATTTTTTTTTTACCCAAACATTTTTTTTTTATCAAAGACATGTAGAACTATAAATTTAGAGCAAAATTTCTATATGGATGTCGTTTTTTTTGCAAAATTTTACAACTGAAAGTGAAAAATGTCATTTCTCTCTTAACATTGCTTCTCATGGTTCTATTTTGGGTTTATCCTCATGGCTAACACTCTAAAAATAATTACCTGGAACGTAAAGGGTCTCCGATCTCCTCATAAACGTATTATGGTGTTGAAACACTTGAAACGTCTGAAAGCAGACATTGCCCTACTCCAAGAGACCCACTTAGACCAGGGGGACTTCTTTAGGATGAAGCGACTATGGGTAGGTGAGGTATTTGGGTCCCCGGCAGTAGGAAATAAGGCTGGTGTGCTCACACTTTTAAAGAAAGGGCTTCCCTACAATGTGGTGCAACATTTTTATGACTCGCAGGGCAGGATTGCTCATAGAAACATAGAAACATAGAATGTGTCGGCAGATAAGAACCATTTGGCCCATCTAGTCTGCCCAATATATCTGAATACTATGGATAGCCCCTGGCCCTATCTTATATGAAGGATAGCCATATGCCTATCCCATGCACGCTTAAACCCCTTCACTGTATTTGCAGCTACCACTTCTGCAGGAAGGCTATTCCATGCATCCACTACTCTCTCAGTAAAGTAATACTTCCGTATATTACTTTTAAACCTTTGCCCCTCTAATTTAAAACTGTGTCCTCTTGTGGTAGTTTTTCTTCTTTTAAATATGCTCTCCTCCTTTACCGAGTTGATTCCCTTTATGTATTTAAAAGTTTCTATCATATCCCCTCTGTCTCTTCTTTCTTCCAAGCTATACATGTTAAAGTCCTTTAACCTTTCCTGGTAAGTTTTATCCTGCAATCCATGTACTAGTTTAGTAGCTCTTCTCTGAACTCTCTCTAGAGTATCTATATCCTTCTGGAGATATGGCCTCCAGTACTGCGCACAATACTCCAAGTGAGGTCTCACCAGTGTTCTGTACAGCGGCATAAGCACTTCACTCTTTCTACTGCTTATACCTCTCCCTATACATCCAAGCATTCTGCTGGCATTTCGTGCTGCCCTATTACATTGTCTTCCCACCTTTAAGTCTTCTGAAATAATTACTCCTAAATCCCTTTCCTCAGATACTGAGGTCAGGACTGTGTCAAATATTCTATATTCTGCCCTTGGGTTTTTACGCCCTAGGTGCATTATCTTGCACTTATCCACATTAAATTTCAGTTGCCAGAGTTCTGACCATTCTTCTAGTTTTCCTAAATCCTTTTCCATTTGGCGTTTCCCTCCAGGAACATCAACCCTGTTACATATCTTTGTGTCATCAGCAAAAAGACACACCTTCCCATCGAGGCCTTTTGCAATATCACTTATGAAGATATTAAACAAAATTGGTCCCAGTACAGATCCCTGTGGAACCCCACTGGTAACATGACCTTGTTTTGAATGTTCTCCATTGACTACAACCCTCTGTTGTTTGTCACTCAGCCACTGCCTAATCCACTCAACAATTTGGGAGTCCATGCTCAATGACTGCAGTTTATTGATAAGTCTTCTATGTGGGACAGTGTCAAAAGCCTTACTAAAATCTAGATATGCGATGTCTACTGCACCTCCACCGTCTATTATTTTAGTCACCCAGTCAAAAAAATCTATAAGATTTGTTTGACATGATCTCCCTGAAGTAAACCCATGTTGTTTTTCATCTTGCAATCCATGGGATTTTAGATGTTCCACAATCCTATCCTTTAATAGGGTTTCCATTAATTTGCCTACTATTGATGTCAGACTCACTGGTCTATAGTTGCTCGATTCCTCCCTACTACCTTTCTTGTGAATGGGCACGACATTTGCCAATTTCCAATCTTCCGGGACGACTCCTGTTACTAATGATTGGTTAAATAAATCTGTTAGCGGTTTTGCCAGCTCACCACTAAGCTCTTTTAATAATTTTGTTTCATGTGTATTTCATCAGGCCCCTGTGACTTATTTGTCTTCACCTTAGACAGCAAACTTAGAACATCTTCCTCTGTAAAGATACATGCATCAAATGATTTATTAGTCATCCTTTCTAGTGGAGGTCCTTCTCCTTTTTCTTTTGTAAAAACTGAACAGAAGTATTCATTAAGGCAGTCGGCTAGCCCTTTATTCTCTTCTACATACCTTCCGTCCTTTGTTTTTAATTTAGTTATTCCTTGTTTTAATTTCCTTTTTTCATTTATATATCTGAAGAATGTCTTATCCCCTTTTTTCATAGACTGAGCTAGTTTTTCTTCTGCCTGCGCTTTAGAAGTTCTTATAACTTGCTTGGCCACTCTCTGCCTAATCTTGTAGATTTCCTTATCTTCATTGCTCTGGGTTTTTTTTATAATTCCAAAATGCTAGCTTTTTATTTTTAATGATTTGGGCCACTTCTGCTGAGTACCACAGTGGTCTCTTCCTTTTTTTGCTTTTACTGACAAGTCTAATGCAATTTTCTGTTGCCTTCAATAATGCACCTTTTAAGTAGTCCCATTTCTCCTGGACTCCATGTAATCCGTTCCAGTCTGATAAGGACTCATTTATGACTAATTTCATTTTTGAAAAGTCTGTTTTTCTAAAATCTAAAACTTTTGTTTTTGTGTGGTGGGACTCTTTCACAGTTCTTATATTAAACCACACTGACTGGTGATCACTAGATCCCAAGGTTTCGCCTACAATGACATCATATACCGAATCCCCATTTGTGAATACCAAATCCAAAATGGCCTCCCTCCGGGTTGGCTCCTCAGCCACTTGTTGTAGAGATAACCCCAGTAGGGAATTAAGAATATCTGTACTCCTGGTAGAACTTGCTATTTTGGTTTTCCAGTTTATATCTGGAAGATTGAAATCTCCCATAATGATAACTTCTCCTTTCATTGTCATTTTAGCTATTTCTTCAACTAGTAGATCATCTAGTTCTTTAACTTGACCAGGTGGTCTATATATCACACCTACACGAGTTACTGCATGGTTAGCAAACTGCAACGTAACCCAAACTGACTCTATGTTGGCCTCACCAACTTGTATTAGGTTAGATTTAATGCTATCTTTCACATACAGGGCCACTCCTCCTCCTTTCTTGCCTTCTCTGTCTCTTCTGTATAAAGAGTACCCTGGTATGGTTATGTCCCAGTCATTTCTTTCATTAAACCATGTCTCCGTAACAGCCACTAAATCTACATTCTCAGATGCCATTATTGACGCAAGTTCATTGATTTTTTTACCTAAACAGCGAGCATTTGTAGACAGGACTCTGAGCTTATCATTTCTTAACCTCTGTGCTTCTGACCTGTTCTGGCATTGTTTCGGGGGGCAATTGGACTCTTTTATTTTCACTCTTTTGCCCCCCCTTCCTAGTTTAAATACTCTTCCGCAAATTCTTGGAGTTGTTCACTAAGTACATTTGTTCCTTTGAGAGAAAGATGCAAACCATCTTTTTTGTACAGTTCCTTTCTATTCCAAGTAGAGCTATCATGAGAAACAAAGCCAAATCCTTGCTCTTGACACCATTTACCAAGCCATATGTTGAACTCCTTTATGCGCCTCTGCCTATCATTCTGAACATTATGCACAGGCAGAACTTCAGAAAATGAAATGGTGGATGCAAAATCCTGTACGTCATTACCAAGTGTGATAAAAGATTTTTTCACCTCTGACACTTCATTGCAAGCCAGGTCATTTGTCCCTAGATGGACAAAAACATCCACGTCCCCTTCCTGCTTTGCTTGCTTAACAATATTAATAATACGTCTTCTATCTCTTCTAGCAGTAGCCCCAGGGAGACATCTCACAAAACCATTTTCTTTAAGCTCCACACTTCTTATAATTGAATCACCCAGCAACAGCTGCTTTATCTTTTTTGTTGCATACATTAGACATAGGAGTCGATGGTTTCTCACCCTCTGTGCTTGAGTCCATATCCATGTTGTCCTTACATTCTGAGAGTGCTGCAAATGAATTATGGAGATCCACCGACTGTGGGACATGTCTTCTATCCACCACTCTAAGTCTTCCAGAACCTACATTAACCCATCTGCCATTTCTGGGGGTCCTCTGTGGCAGTGGCATTGCAGCAGTCCTAGCTGGAGTGTGTTTAACAGATAATTTAAATATTTCTGATTTCAAAAATGCAATTTCCTGCTGCAGTAAGGAGAACTGTCTACAGATCTGACAGCATCCGAATCTCCAAAGAGTGGAACATGAAATAAATGCACAACAATTCCTGCACTGAACCAAGTCTGCCATTTTAAAGAGGGGAAAAAAATAAATAAAAAATTTGTAAGTTTAAATCAAACAAATCTTACCTTTTTTTTTTTTTTGTATTGTTTCCACCTTCCAGCCTACCTCCTGACTATCTCCTGCAATATCTCTTTACTGTACTTAATGTAGTACTTGAAGCTAGTACTTGCAGCTAATGAATTAGGCCAGCTAATGAGTCTGTCTCTATATATACACACACTGCTTCCCAAACTCCTCCCCCAGCAACAAATGTAACACCTTAGTGAGCTAGGCTCATTAGCAAACGCACAATAGCAAACAGCTGACCAAATTCCTTACCTCTTCTCAAGCAATGGTCAGAAAAAAACAACACAGATGAGCCAGATGCAGACTCTAAGCCAATCTCTTGCAGTATGTCTTCAATCTCTTCAGTCTCCTGCAATATCTCTTTACTGTACTTAATGTAGTACTTGAAGCTAGTACTTGCAGCTAATGAATTAGGCCAGCTAATGAGTCTGTCTCTATATATACACACACTGCTTCCCAAACTCCTCCCCCAGCAACAAATGTAACACCTTAGTGAGCTAGGCTCATTAGCAAACGCACAATAGCAAACAGCTGACCAAATTCCTTACCTCTTCTCAAGCAATGGTCAGAAAAAAACAACACAGATGAGCCAGATGCAGACTCTAAGCCAATCTCTTGCAGTATGTCTTCAATCTCTTCAGTCTCCTGCAATATCTCTTTACTGTACTTAATGTAGTACTTGAAGCTAGTACTTGCAGCTAATGAATTAGGCCAGCTAATGAGTCTGTCTCTATATATACACACACTGCTTCCCAAACTCCTCCCCCAGCAACAAATGTAACACCTTAGTGAGCTAGGCTCATTAGCAAACGCACAATAGCAAACAGCTGACCAAATTCCTTACCTCTTCTCAAGCAATGGTCAGAAAAAAACAACACAGATGAGCCAGATGCAGACTCTAAGCCAATCTCTTGCAGTATGTCTTCAATCTCTTCAGTCTCCTGCAATATCTCTTTACTGTACTTAATGTAGTACTTGAAGCTAGTACTTGCAGCTAATGAATTAGGCCAGCTAATGAGTCTGTCTCTATATATACACACACTGCTTCCCAAACTCCTCCCCCAGCAACAAATGTAACACCTTAGTGAGCTAGGCTCATTAGCAAACGCACAATAGCAAACAGCTGACCAAATTCCTTACCTCTTCTCAAGCAATGGTCAGAAAAAAACAACACAGATGAGCCAGATGCAGACTCTAAGCCAATCTCTTGCAGTATGTCTTCAATCTCTTCAGTCTCCTGCAATATCTCTTTACTGTACTTAATGTAGTACTTGAAGCTAGTACTTGCAGCTAATGAATTAGGCCAGCTAATGAGTCTGTCTCTATATATACACACACTGCTTCCCAAACTCCTCCCTCAGCAACAAATGTAACACCTTAGTGAGCTAGGCTCATTAGCAAACGCACAATAGCAAACAGCTGACCAAATTCCTTACCTCTTCTCAAGCAATGGTCAGAAAAAAACAACACAGATGAGCCAGATGCAGATTTTAAGCCAATCTCTTGCAGTATGTCTTCAATCTCTTCAGTCTCCTGCAATATCTCTTTACTGTACTTAATGTAGTACTTGAAGCTAGTACTTGCAGGATTAAGGGGGTGGTGGCTGGAATATTTCCAGGACAATAGAGACACAGTAGGTCCTTAGAGTCTTTGGGATGCGGGTAAAGTGGTTCTACGTGGTAGGATTATGGCATTTGTAGGTAGTAAAAAGAAAAACATTAGAGCCAAAATAACAGAGTTTAGTGACAAATTGAGGATAGCTTACACTAACTTTTTAAATAAACCACTTCCTAGTCTAAAAAACATCTGGCAGTCAGCTAAAGAGGAATATGAACAGTGGTTGCACAGATGGGAAACGATCTCCCAATCCAAATGGGAAGCTCGTCTGTACAGGCACGGTAATAAGTCGGGGAAATTATTGGCGGGACTAGCGAAAGGGCAATGACCTACTACTGTCATCCCTCCCCTTAGAAATAGTTTAGGTCACTTGCAGACACACCCCAAGGAAATAAACGCAGTCCTGAGAACATTTTATGAAGATCTATACAAGGCCCCAAACACCCCTCTTTTGGATAATAATCAGTGGCTAGAGGAAGTATCTTTGCCGAAGCTTAGCGAAGGGGAGAAAAGTGTTCTCAATGCCCCCATTTCCAAGGGGGAAATTGAATTTACTATAAAAAATCTATCCCTAAGGAAAGCCCCAGGCCCAGACGGGTTTTCTGGTGAGTTTTATCGTCTTATATCCCCAGAGATCTCGCCTCTATTGGAACAAGTATATACGAGCTACATGCAGGGGGAGGCAATTCCGAATCAAACTAATACGGCCCACATTAAAATCTTACCAAAACCAGGGAAGGATCCAGCCTATCCATCATCGTATCGCCCGATTTCCCTAATAAATGTGGATTTGAAGATAATCTCCAAAATTTTGGCGGATAGATTAGCAAAGATACTGCCAAGATTAATCTCCCCAGACCAGGTGGGATTTGTACAGGGCAGGGCAGCAGTTACTAATGTCCGTAAGGTACTTACGATTTTAGATGAGGTCAAACTCCGACCTGATCTCCATCCATCCCCAGCATTAGTAACAGTTGATGCTGAAAAAGCGTTTGATAACGTACACTGGGGATGGATGGAGCAGGTACTTGAGGTGATGGGATTCGACAGGGCCTTCCGTCAATATATTAGGGCATTATACTCGGAACCATGGGCTAGGATTCATACCCCAGGGTTTTTGTCACAGCCCTTTAGGTTGGGCAAGGGTACTAGGCAGGGATGTCCTTTGTCCCCCCTTTTATTCAACCTGGCCTTAGAACCCCTGTCCAGGAGGCTAGCTGGAGATAGCAAGATTGAGGGAATTAAGGTGGGGAATAGGGAACTTAAGCACGTGTTATTTGCTGACGATTTATTAGTCTTTTTAGAAAACCCTTTTAGAGACCTACCTCATTTGTTTCAACTACTTTCTGAGTTTGGTGTTAGGTCAGGCTACCGAGTCAACGCAACCAAATCTGAGATCTTGTATATTGGCCCAAATATTCCAAATACTGGCAAAAAGCCGTTAGGAGTTCCCCTCCAGGTAGCTACGAAGTCAATTAGATATCTAGGTATTCAGATAGGAAGGAACCCGGGGTCACTTTATTCTCTAAATTATCCACCTATTATCCAAAAGATCAAGGGAGACTTGCAGAGGTGGATGCAATCCCCGCTGTCCTTAGGAGGTAGAGTACAATTAATAAAAATGATGTGCACTCCAAAGCTTCTATATCCGATGCAAGCGATCCCCATCTTGATCAAACATAAGGATGTATTGGAATTGGAGTCAGCATTCAGAGCTTTTATTTGGAGGGGACGCAAACCTCGCATTGCTTTTCCGAAACTCCAGCTGCCAAAAGGATCAGGGGGAATGGCATTACCTGACTTACGGTCATATAACTTGGCCAGCCTATTAAGACACGGTATTGATTGGATCTTCGGATCCAACTTCTACACTAATACACAGCTGGAGTCCCAATTAGCTAGACCATGGTCCTTGGGAGCACTTCTCCACACAAAATTCTCCGCTCTACCTATTGTGGCAAAGCAAAGCACTCTGTTGACAGACACTATTGCGGCCTGGAAGGGGGTGCGGAAAATTTTCAAGCTCCCATTCATGATTTCAAAGTTTATGCCAGTCTGGGGACACCCGGAATTCCCTGCAGGCACCGAAGCAAAACACTTTGACTCATGGAAGCGAGGTGGTGTGAGGAGGGTTCAAGACTTCTGGGATAGGCAAACTAATACCTATTTGTCTTTTACTGAGTTACAAAATAGATTCCCACAAGTCAAACCACAGCACTTTCTGGCGCATGCTCAACTGATGAGCTTTCTCAGACCTAGAGTGAAAAACATGGTTGGGGAGTTTTCAGTCAATGCTTTTGATCGTTTGGTGGGAGATGGATCCAAAAAAAGATCACTTTCAGAGCTATATTATGAGTTGCGGGATAGCAAACAAAAGTGTCTGGCTGACAAGGTTTTCTCCCATTGGAAAAAAATATTCCCCTCTCTAGATGCAGATACGTTAGTACTTCAAGGATGGAATATAGTCAATAAAGTGATAATTAACCAAGTCTGGAGGGAATCTCACTTTAGATTTATCTATAAGGCTATCTATGGGTTCCAATTCTCTTCACCCCTCCTATCCTCAGATAGGTTAACTAAATGCCCTAAATGTCACTTAGATAGGTCTGATTTGAGCCATGGAATGTGGTCCTGTCCAGCCTCTCAGAAATTTTGGAAACTAGTTAGATCTCAGATTAAAAGATATCTGAAAATCTCAATTCCTTTGTCTCCTGATTTGATGCTCTTCCATGCCCAGGCGAACGGGACCAGTGTACAACCAGTTATCCACATCTTACTACTGGCAGCCAAACGCTGTATCCTTAAGCATTGGCTCAAACCTCAATTACCATCAATGATGGAGGTCCTCAACCATGCTAAACTTTGTCTGGATATGGAGAGGGTTGAAGCGGAGCAAATGGGGGGGAGATTCATAAACTCCTTTTTCAGGAGATGGGAGTCTTTTATAGGAGTGGTATATTCAGACAGAGATATGCGCACTTTAATGTCCCCATTCATTCTGTCAGAATGGTACTTAAAGAAAAAATTAAGCCAAACCTTGGGGAGACATCAGATTGACTGATAGCAATGTTGGGTGCATTTGAGAAGTAGAGAGAGAGGGAGGGGGGAGGGGGGGGGGGTAAAATGGTGTTCCAGGAGGGGGGAAGGGAGGGGGGAGGGTAGAGGAATTGAATTTATTATATTGTACTGTTTATGAATATTGTGCATACTGTCACTTTTGTGGAGACGAAAAAAGCTGTATTGATGCTGTACAATTGTCTAATTAATTGAAAAACTCAATAAAAATTATATTACAAAAAAAAAAAACAACCAATATACAAATCCACATAAGGGACAGACCACAGAGATCAGCATGTATTGTCACTACACTATGGTGTCTTTAGAGTTCCCTTTATAGTCAGAATACTAACTACTATCTATGAGAGCCTGGTATCCATGTCTTATGCCCAAATTAACAGTCAACGATACCTATAATATTGTTCATGAAGCAGATCTGCATTAGTGGGACTGTGGATTCCCATACACTGGTAACATGGAAGTCATCCTAACAATCAGATTTGCAAAATGAGAGAATGTCATATACTGCACTAATGTACATAAAATCAGCAAGCGGATTTCCCTCTGTATATATTCCACTGACAGAATACAGTAGCTGTATCACTTCATCCTTGTACCCTGCTCTTATGGTTCCTACAAAGAGTGAAATGTTACAATGCGATGCATATCTGCTCATTTCCATGTCTGTTCTGCCACCTTGAGGCAGATAAATCACATATCTGGTGTACGCAGCCTAGGTTCTATCAATACCATTCAGGCACAGGACCTTTATCGAATACATACTGCTTTAAGTGAAGCCAGTATTTTACCGACGACTTCCAGGTCACAAAGCAGATGCTGAAAATGCCTCACCGTTACAATCAGATTCCACTTCTTATACTGTATTACCACTAATGTTATATTAGGGTTTTATTGGTTATGCAATCACCTAATGTCATTTTTAAAGCGGATCTAAAGATTGTGCTTATATTGTGATTTCCATATGTATCATAAATGATAAACCAGTGATGTAAGGCTGTATTCACATTAGCCTTTGAATGTGGCCATCACATTAAATCTTTTATCAGCTGAACCTGCCAATTTCCATGCGTTAGGCCAACCATCTAATGTGTATGCAGCCTCTTGACTTTCCCCTAATGACTGATGTTGGGAGAAATAAGGATCGGGAACATTGGATTTTAACTGTCCAATCGTTTTGTTCTCCCTTCTCCTCATTTGCTACTTATGCATTTTTGGACAAGCTAACAATGCATATGTATGGGAGGATAGGGAGAGATAACTGTTGGCTGAATGATCCTTCAGCCGACATTAGAACTCAACAGAGTTACATCACACATATACAGTATAGTACAGTGATGCCCAACCTACGGCCCGCGGGCCAAATGCGGCCCGCGAAGCCGTGTCATGCGGTCAGCGCAGTGACCGAACTTTATCAGCGCAGGGCGCGCTGCGAACGGCACAGGCAGCAAAGCGATGCTGCCTGTGCCTGCAATCTCCCTGCCCAGCGCCGCCTCCTAGCTAATTTATTCACTGCATTTGCCTCTGTGAAATTGAAGAGAAGCGCCGTAATCTCGCACAGGCGCACTGGCAGAGGCATCGAAGTGCGCATGCACCGTCTTCCTTGCCTCTGCCAGTGCGCCTGTGCGAGATTACGGTGCTTCTCTTCAATTTCACAGAGGCAAGTGCAGTGAATAAATTAGCTAGGAAGCAGCTCTGGTTGGGGGGGATATCTGTGGAGGACACTGAAGGGGGGGATCTGTGGAGGACACTGAAGGGGGGATCTGTGGAGGACACTGAAGGGGGGGATCTGTGGAAGACACTGAAGGGGGGATCTGTGGACGACACTGAAGGGGGGATCTGTGGATGACACTGAAGGGGGGATCTGTGGACGACACTGAAGGGGGGGATCTGTGGAGGACACTGAAGGGGGGATCTGTGGAGGACACTGAAGGGGGGATCTGTGGACGACACTGAAGGGGGGATCTGTGGAGGACACTGAAGGGGGGATCTTTGGAGGACACTGAAGGGGGGATCTGTGGAGGACACTGAAGGGGGGTATCTGTGGACGACACTGAAGGGGGGGGATCTGTGGACGACACTGAAGGGGGATCTGTGGACGACACTGAAGGGGGATCTGTGGACGACACTGAAGGGGGGATCTGTGGACGACACTGAAGGGGGGATCTGTGGACGACACTGAAGGGGGGATCTGTGGACGACACTGAAGGGGGTATCTATGGACGACACTGAAGGGGGGGATCTGTGGACGTCACTGAAGGGGGATCTGTGGACGACACTGAAGGGGGGATCTGTGGACGACACTGAAGGGGGGATCTGTGGACGACACTGAAGGGGGGATCTGTGGACGACACTGAAGGGGGGATCTGTGGACGACACTGAAGGGGGGATCTGTGGACGACACTGAAGGGGGGGATCTGTGGAGGACACTGAAGGGGGGATCTGTGGAGGACACTGAAGGGGGGATCTGTGGACGACACTGAAGGGGGGGATCTGTGGAGGACACTGAAGGGGGGATCTTTGGAGGACACTGAAGGGGGGATCTGTGGAGGACACTGAAGGGGGGTATCTGTGGACGACACTGAAGGGGGGGATCTGTGGACGACACTGAAGGGGGATCTGTGGACGACACTGAAGGGGGATCTGTGGACGACACTGAAGGGGGGATCTGTGGACGACACTGAAGGGGGTATCTATGGACGACACTGAAGGGGGGGATCTGTGGATGACACTGAAGGGGGATCTGTGGACGACACTGAAGGGGGGATCTGTGGACGACACTGAAGGGGGTATCTATGGACGACACTGAAGGGGGGGATCTGTGGATGACACTGAAGGGGGATCTGTGGACAACACTGAAGGGGGATCTGTGGACGACACTGAAGGGGGGATCTGTGGACGACACTGAAGGGGGTATCTGTGGATGACACTGAAGGGGGGGATCTGTGGACGACACTGAAGGGGGGATCTGTGGACGACACTGAAGGGGGGATCTGTGGACGACACTGAAGGGGGGATCTGTGGACGACGCTTAGGGGGATGTTGGGGTGGGAGGTCCTGGAGGGGTGTTTGGGTGGGAGCTCTGGAAGGGGTGGGAGGTCCAATACGTATGTGGGGGTGGGAGATCCGGGAGGGGGGGCCCATAATTTTTTTTGCTATGGGGCCCAGTCATTTCTAGCTACGCCCCTGCATCCAATACACCCTTTATTACACATAAAGGAGGGCATCATAGACACCATTGAAAAATTATGATTGATGGCCTGCTGGTGACCCTCTAAAACATTATGGGCGAGGGCCTGCTGCTGATATGACCATCTAAAACATTGGGGTGAGGATCTGCTGCTGAGCTGACTCTCTAAAACATTATGAGTGAGGGCCTGCTGCTGAGCTGACCACCTAAAACATTAGGGGTGAGGGCCTGCTGCCGAGCTGACCATCTAAAACATTATGGATGACTGCTGGTGACCCGACTCTCTAAAAGATTAGGGGCGAGGGCCTGCTGCTGATCTGACCATGGAAACAATTATGGGCGAGGGCCTGCCTCTGAGCAGACCCTCTAAAACATTAGGAGTGAGGGCAGCCTAATAAGCATGTTGATACGATGGAGGAGGATGAGAAAAGGAAGATTGAACCATATACCTTTTGTGGTGGAAGGGGTGCATGGGAATACAGTGTATTCAATACACCATAAAAGCCACATTTAAAGTGCCTTTATGTTCAGCCGCAACCGGTCAGCATTTTCAGTTGACAGGCGGATGCGCTTATCAGTTATTATGCCCCCAGCAGTACTAAATACCCGCTTTGACAAAAGGGCAGGCCAGCACCTCCAAGGCATAGAGCGCCAGTCAGCTTGGGCACCCAATAGTTGTAAGGAACTGAAGGATCATTGAGGACGCAGACACATTCTGCTACGTACTCCTTCACCATCTTCCAAAATTTTTCCCTCCTTGTGACAGTAGGCTACGCATCAGCGTGAGGGTGCTGGCGGGGTGTCATGAAACTGTCCCAGGCCTTGGAGAGTGTTGCTCTGCTTCTGTTGGAACTGCTGTGTGTTCCCCTTTTCTCCCCTTCTTGGGGAATATTTGGAGCAATTTTTCCACAAGGACCTTCTGGTATTGCACCATTTTGCTAGTCCTCTCCACCACAGGAATGCGAGATGAGAAGTTCTCTTTGTAGCGGGGGTCGAGAAAGGTAAAAAACCAGTAATCGGTGTTGGCCAAAATGCGTACAACGCGAGGGTCACTGGAAAGGTAGCATAACATAAAGTCAGTCATGTGTGCCAGAGTCCCAACAGACAAGACTTCGCTGTTCTCATCAGGAGGATGACTCTCAATCTCCTCATCCTTTTCTTCCTCTTCTGCCCATCCACGCTGAACAGATGGAATAAAATGGGTACTACCCTCTGTAGCGAAGGCAACCGTCTCCTGCTTCTCCTCCTTATCATCCAATTCACGCTGAGAAGACGAAATGAGGGTGGTCTGGCTATCACCCTGTGTACTGTCTTCCCCCATTTCCACCTCTTCCACATGCAAAGCGTCCGCCTTCATTGTGAGCAGCGAGCGTTTCAGTAGACACAGAAGTGGGATGGTTACACTGATAATAGCGGCATCGCCGCTCACCATCTGTTTTGATTCCTCAAAGTTGCATTAAACCTCAGAGGTCAGACATCCATGCCCACTCGTCGCTTGTGAAAAGTGGAAGCTGACTGGAAAGGCAACGACCATGTTGCAGCTGGTATTCCACTACTGCCCTCTGCTGCTCACAAAGCCTGACCAACATCTGGAACGTGGAGTTCCAGCACGTGCTCATGTTGCACAACAGTCGGTGAGCTGGCAATTTCAAGAGCTGCTGGATCGTTGCCAGACCGGCGGCAGCTGTAGATGACTTTCGGAAATGGGCACACACGTGGCGCACCTTCACCAGTAGCTCAGGAAAATTGGGATAGGTTTTGAGAAACCGCTGAACCACTAAGTTTAACACGTTGGCTAGGCATGGTATGTGTGTAAGCTTGCCAAGCTCTAAAGCCGCCACCAAGTTACAGCCATTATCAGACACAACCATGCCTGGTTGTAGGTTGAGTGTCGAGAGCCACAGCTCAGTCTGGTCCCTTATACCCTGCCACAGCTCTGCGGCGGTGTGCTGTTTGTCACCTATGCAAATAAGTTTCAGCACGGCCTGTTGATGCTTCCCCACTGCAGTGCTACACTGCTTCCAGCTACTGACTGATGGCTGACTGGTGCTGCAAGATGACAATTCAGAGGTGGAAGTGAAGGAGGAGGAGAAGGGGGGGTTGCAGCCACTAAAGTAGGGGCTGGCGGAAATCCTGATGGAAGTAGGGCCCACAATCCTTGGCATCGGTAGCACCTGTGCCATCCCAGGGTACTACTCGCTCCCGGCCCAGTGTGCCATTAGGGAAATGTAGCGTCCCTGGCCACAAGCACTTCCCAATAACTGTGTTAGTCTTGGCACGGGTGATGTTACGGGACACATGCTGGTGTAAGGCGGGGATGGCACACTGGGTAAAATAGTGGCGGCTGGGGACTGAGTAATGAGGGATGGCCACTGCCACCAGGCTGCGGAAAGCCTCTGTGTCCACGAGCCTAAATGGCAACATTTCCAGGGCCAGCAATTTGGAAAGGTGCGCATTTAGTGCTATGGCCTGTGGGTGGGTGGCTGGGTATTAGCGCTTTTGTTCCAAGGCCTGGGGTATGTACATCTGTACGCTGCTTTGGGACACAGCAGTGGATGTGCTAGATGATGGTGCTTGCGAAGGTTCAGGTGCAGGCGGGAGACATCCGGGCCTGCGTCTTGGTCAGGGGATTGGCCAGCATGTAACACAGGGGAAAAGGAGGCAGTGGTGTGACCCGCAGACACTGATTGTGGACCCAGGCGTTTGGCCCACCTATTAGAGTGCTTTGATGCCATGTGGCGGATCATGATGGTGGTGGTGAGGTTGCTAGTGTTCACGTACCTGCTCATTTTGGTACGGCACATGTTGCAAATGACAATTATTTTATCGTCCGCACTTTCCTCAAAAAAGCGTCAGACTGCGGAACACCTACCCCTTGGCAAGGGAGATTGCCGCAAGGGTGTGCTCCGGAGAACAGTTGCGGGCCTGTTTGGTGTGGCCCGACTTCTCCCTTTTGCCACCCCACTGCCTCTTCCAGCCTGTTGCGGTGCTGCGGATACCTCCCCCTCTGTACTGCTGTCCTTGTTCGGCTTTCCACCTTCCCAGGTTGGGTCAGTGATTTTATCGTCCACCACCTCCTCTTCCACTTCCTCACTCTGGTCATCCTCCTGACTTGTTGACCTAACAAGAACCTCACTTATTGACAACTGTGTCTGATCCTCATCATGAACCTCTTGAGACACTAATTGCGGTTGACTTATTGGCAACTGTGTCTCATCATCATCATCCACCTCGTGAAACACTAATTGCCGTTCCCCACTGTCATCTTTTTCTGACTGTGTTTGTTCAAGAGTTTGAGAATTAGGGCACAAGATCTCCTCATGTCCCTCTTCAAGCGGCCTTGGCGAGAGGGCCAAATCAAGGAATGTCGCTGAAAAGAGCTCCTCGGAATATCCGAGTGTGGGATCACTTGTTTGCCAAGACTCTCCAATGTGGGAGGAAGGAGGATCAGGGTCAGGATTCTGTTGATCAGGCTCTTGGCTACTGAGACTGGACTTTGTGGAAGACAGGGTGGTGCTTAACCGACTGGAAGCATTATCTGCTGCAATCCAACCGACAGCCTGGTCTCACTGGTGTGACATCGAGAGTGGTGTCCTCCGCCGCCCTGCAAACTGGGACATGAAGCTAGGTATCGTGGATGAGTGTTTTTCTTGTGCTCTGACAGCAGGCACAGTTTCACCGCGCACAGGGCCACGGCCTCTGTGTGCTCCATCAGGAGCACGGCCACTTCCCCATTCCTTACTGCTCGCCTTCCGCATATTAAATGTTATACAGTGGATATAAAAAGTCTACACACCCCTGTTAAAATGTCAGGTTTCTGTGCTGTAAAAAAATGAGACAAAGATAAATAATTACAGAACTTTTTCCACCTTTAATGTGACCTATAAACTGTACCACTTAGGGGGGCGTGGCTTGACCGTCCGGCAAGATGGACGTGTGAGTGAGGAGCTCCGCTGCCCAGCCACTACATAGAAGCTCCATACGCACGGTGACCGGGTCCCATGGGGAAATCGCTTGCCTCCAAGAGAGTGAGAGGTAACCCGGCACCCATATTGAAGAACCAGGACATCTCTGTCTTCTTGGATCGCCGCGCTACAGCTCCGTCTGCTCCAGGAAGGTTGTGGCGCGAACCAGTGGCGGGAAACACTGCTGGAGGTGAAGGCAGTAAAGCGCTCCTGATACAACTCGCAGAAAGAAGTGACCCTCTCACAGTGAGTTCCTTTCCCTTATCCCCACTAGCGGAGGAGTTTGCCTATAAGCCAAGGGGGCAGAGGCAGTTTGAAAGCGCAGGGGGACAGTCACAGGGGGTGAATCCTCAGACGGGCATGCCGCCCAAAATGGCGCCGAAGCGCAATAACCCCCCTGCTACTCCAACGCAGCGCAGAAGGGATTGGGCAGAAGCCTCAGAAGACCATAGCCACATAAGCAAGGAGAAAGCTATGGGGGAAGATATACCCTGGGATTCACAGTCAGATGTAAATGAGGAGCTGGAAGACAGTGCCCCGCAACTGTCACAGGCTTCAGCTTCCTTGAGACAGTCGCTGCAGCACCTCCCTACTAAAGAGGACTTCAAAAACCTGATAGTTGAAGTCAGGGATACATTTAAAGCTGAAATTTCGTCCTTACGTCAGGACTTTCAACAAGTTACAGCCAGGGTGGACTCCCTAGAAATTGAGCATGACACTACGCTCAAATATATTGCTCATCTCCAATCTACTGTAGAGAAATGTACTATGGTGGTCCGAGAAAACACAAAGCACTTAGAGGACCTGGATAACAGGGGTCGAAGGCATAATATTAGAGTGAGAGGCCTGCCTGAACCAGATTCAGAAGAAAATTTACATGAGGTCCTGAATGGATTATTTAACTTCATCTTAGAAGCTCCGGCGACTCATATTATCAAAATGGACCGCGCTCACAGGGCATTGCGACCCAAAAATATGTCAGCACAGCCTCGGGATGTTATTTGCCGTGTCACGGACTTCCAGGTGAAAGAAGCCATAATGACCAAAGCCCGTGCTTTGAGGGCTATAGATTTCCAAGGAGTGCAAGTGCAACTATACCAGGATTTATCGTGGCTCACCCTGCAAAAAAGGCGCCATCTCCAGCCCTTATTACAGTCCATGAGACAGAAGAAAATTCCATATCGCTGGGGCTATCCGTTTGCGCTCATTGCTAGTAAAAATGGGAAAGCTATACCAATGCGTGCCTACGCAGATTTACCTGCTTTTTGTGCTACTTTGGGACTCTCGGAGCCTCCTATTGATGATTGGGAGATTCCGGATCCACAGATGGCGCCCCTTCCAATCTGGAGCCAAGTGAAAAGCAAAAATCGCAGGTCCCAGCCAAGAGAAGAATCCAGGGGAACGAATGCAAGAGAGGAACTGACCTGATTAGATATGTCCTGAGTCATAAAATGACGCTCGCTTCTTACAGTTTATGTCGCTATTTAAGGCGGCTGTTGTTCCTCATATATATTTTTGATACCTAATCGTTCGGGAAACTCGTGTTCTTGAGCTTTTGGGAAGTTCAGTAGTTTCAAGTATTGTTTAAGAATGTATGGACACCCATGTCGGATGTGTTCAACCATGTCACCGCAGGGGGGAATGTTTTGGTTGGCCCTCTTCCTTTTCTCAGCTCTCTATAGAGTGGGGGAGAAGAGAATGGACTATAATATGTGTTTTATGCCTTTTTTCACTTCCCTCATCTGGACTTTAAGGTCCAATGTTTGGATAATTCCTGTTTTTACTTTATATATGTATGTGTCTTGTGTGTTCCCTTATATCCTCGTGTTCCATGTGTCATACTACCTGTTTAGTGTATTTAACATTACTGCTGTTGATTTATTCCAGACTTTCACCGGGGTGTGATCTCCTGGAGGAAAGATACGTTCTGCCTAAATAGCAAGTATATGGTGCAGCCAGTATTTCCGCTATGGTCAAGTGTATGTCCTTAAACGTTAAGGGCCTGAACTCCAATGTAAAACGGAGACTGGCCTTAACGGAATGTCGTGCTCAAAGAGCGGATATAGTCTTCCTCCAGGAGACACACTTTGATAATACTGGAACGTTTAAGTTTGCTAGGGGTATGTTCCCAAAGGCCTACTCGGCTTCTAGTGGGCAAAAAAAAGCAGGGGTAGCGATCCTTTTATCTGCTAATTGTCCGCTCCAAGTGACCAACCAGATCTCGGATCCTCTAGGGCGGTTTGTTATATTGCAGGCCACTATGTATGGCACTCCTATAGTATTATGTAACCTATACGCTCCAAATATCAAGCAGATTCCTTTTATTGCTAGGGTATTTACTAAACTATCCCAGTTACTACAGCAGCACTCATTGTGGGAGGTGACTTTAATGTCTCTTTCTCTGAAATGTATGATAGACAGACCCTGTCAGGGAAGCCCCCCTCTAGAGAGCAAGCTAGGCTATCTCGTCTTTTTAGACGTCTGGTGAGACAATTTGGGCTATTTGACCTTTGGAGAGTAAACTATCCTACAGCTAGAACGTACACATTCTACTCACACCCTCACAGTATGCATTCTCGTATTGACTATTTCTTAGGACCTAGCAGCTTCCCTTAATACTCAAATTACGGACGAAGAAATCACAGAAGTAATTAATAAGTTGCCAAACCGTAAGTCCCCCGGACCAGATGGTCTATCGTATCTATATTATAAGACGTACATAGATATTCTGCTCCCTCACATGGTTAAAGTCTTTAACTCCTTCTTGGAGGGTTCCCCTATACCTGACACAATGCTGCAATCTTTTATTACTCTTAGAGCCCACCCTGACATTCAAGGGGTAGATGTGAATAGAGTAGACTTTAAGTTGTCACTCTTTGCGGATGACATCCTTCTAACGCTAACAAATTTACATATATCACTACCAAATTTATTTCGGGTTATAGAGGATTATGGTAAACTGTCTGGATATAAGATAAATAGATCAAAAACAGAAGCATTACCTATTAATCTCCCTCCAGACGTTTTGAGCGATTTACAAAGCAATTATCATTTTAAATGGAACGATATCGCCCTTAATTATTTGGGAGTGAAACTTACAAAAACATATGGTACCCTGTATACCCATAATTTTGTCCCACTCTTCCAAGAACTTAATACACTTATGGCTAAATGGATGCCCTTACCTATTTCTTTGTTGGGGCGTATTGCAGCGGTCAAAATGACTATATTACCCAAGCTATTATATGTGATGGAGACTATCCCAGTCCTGATACCTATAAAAGAGCTAAGGGCATTGCAGTCCTCTATCCTTCGATTTGTCTGGAATGGGAAGAGGCATAGAATTGCATGCAACACCCTAACTGCTCTTAAAACGCAAGGGGGTTTGGGGCTTCCCGACATAGTGAAATATTATTGGGCGACGCATTTGCGTCGGATCCCGGCGTGGTCCTCTCTTCAGGCATTTTCTAGATGGATGGAGATTGAAAAGCTTTGGCTAGCCCCCATACATCCTAATGCTCTCCTGTGGTCCCCTATACCAAATGACTGCTCTGTCCAGTTACTAGGCCCTATGTCACACACATACTCCATTTGGAAATGTTGTAAAAGCAAATTCCCATTGGTTTCTGACAGACCCTCTCTGACTTCATTCCTATTTAACCCTGGGTTCAGAATAGGGATGCAGGGTATGCTCTTTAAACCATGGTTCTCTAATAAGCTATTTAGATTTGCTGATATAGTGGACTATAGAACTCTAGAGATTATGTCTTTTGATTCGCTCAAGGAGAAATATAATCTTCCGGAGTCCTCTAGATGGCAGCATTTACAAATTAAACATTTCCTTAGATCTATGTACCGAGATACGAAAGTTTCCATTCCAACACAGTTTGAAAAATTATACAAACTTTCGACCTCTACTAGGGGTCATATATCTGATATCTATGTCCTCCTCTCATCCCCGGAGCCGCCTCAGGTCCTACGACATGCGTATATGTCCAAATGGGAGAGATATCTTGAGCGAGACATCTTGCCAAATGAGTGGCAGCTTATCTAGAGTAGAGCTGCATTGTCATCCACTTGTGTGTCTTTCAGAGAGAATTCTTACAAGATATTAATGTTTTGGTATCATACCCCCCAGATGCTTAGGCATTTGAACCCTACGGTTTCTGGTACTTGTTGGAGGTGTGATTCAGGACAAGGGTCTTTATTCCACATTTTTTGGGATTGTTCACTCATCTTCCAATTGTGGAAGGAAGTCCAGAACCTTTTATTGCAGCTTCTTAATGTCAAGTTTTCATTGGACCCCTATATGTTCTTACTGAACATGCCTCCAATGGTCCTAAAGAAGTCAGTGCTTTGCTTGGTACTTCATGTCTTGTCAGCGACAAAACGCCTCATTGCCCAGTTTTGGAAGAGACAAGACATACCTACTAAATTAGATCTGTTTACTACAGGGAGTGCAGAATTATTAGGCAAGTTGTATTTTTGAGGATTAATTTTATTATTGAACAACAACCATGTTCTCAATGAACTCAAAAAACTCATTAATATCAAAGCTGAATATTTTTGGAAGTAGTTTTTAGTTTGTTTTTAGTTTTAGCTATTTTAGGGGGATATCTGTGTGTGCAGGTGACTATTACTGTGCATAATTATTAGGCAACTTAACAAAAAACAAATATATACCCATTTCAATTATTTATTTTTACCAGTGAAACCAATATAACATCTCAACATTCACAAATATACATTTCTGACATTCAAAAACAAAACAAAAACAAATCAGTGACCAATATAGCCACCTTTCTTTGCAAGGACACTCAAAAGCCTGCCATCCATGGATTCTGTCAGTGTTTTGATCTGTTCACCATCAACATTGCGTGCAGCAGCAACCACAGCCTCCCAGACACTGTTCAGAGAGGTGTACTGTTTTCCCTCCTTGTAAATCTCACATTTGATGATGGACCACAGGTTCTCAATGGGGTTCAGATCAGGTGAACAAGGAGGCCATGTCATTAGATTTTCTTCTTTTATACCCTTTCTTGCCAGCCACGCTGTGGAGTACTTGGACGCGTGTGATGGAGCATTGTCCTGCATGAAAATCATGTTTTTCTTGAAGGATGCAGACTTCTTCCTGTACCACTGCTTAAAGAAGGTGTCTTCCAGAAACTGGCAGTAGGACTGGGAGTTGAGCTTGACTCCATCCTCAACCCGAAAAGGCCCCACAAGCTCATCTTTGATGATACCAGCCCAAACCAGTACTCCACCTCCACCTTGCTGGCGTCTGAGTCGGACTGGAGCTCTCTGCCCTTTACCAATCCAGCCACGGGCCCATCCATCTGGCCCATCAAGACTCACTCTCATTTCATCAGTCCATAAAACCTTAGAAAAATCAGTCTTGAGATATTTCTTGGCCCAGTCTTGACGTTTCAGCTTGTGTGTCTTGTTCAGTGGTGGTCGTCTTTCAGCCTTTCTTACCTTGGCCATGTCTCTGAGTATTGCACACCTTGTGCTTTTGGGCACTCCAGTGATGTTGCAGCTCTGAAATATGGCCAAACTGGTGGCAAGTGGCATCTTGGCAGCTGCACGCTTGACTTTTCTCAGTTCATGGGCAGTTATTTTGCGCCTTGGTTTTTCCACACGCTTCTTGCGACCCTGTTGACTATTTTGAATGAAACGCTTGATTGTTCGATGATCACGCTTCAGAAGCTTTGCAATTTTAAGAGTGCTGCATCCCTCTGCAAGATATCTCACTATTTTTGACTTTTCTGAGCCTGTCAAGTCCTTCTTTTGACCCATTTTGCCAAAGGAAAGGAAGTTGCCTAATAATTATGCACACCTAATATAGGGTGTTGATGTCATTAGACCACACCCCTTCTCATTACAGAGATGCACATCACCTAATATGCTTAATTGGTAGTAGGCTTTCGAGCCTATACAGCTTGGAGTAAGACAACATGCATAAAGAGGATGATGTGGTCAAAATACTCATTTGCCTAATAATTCTGCACGCAGTGTAGTATTGCAGAAATTAGAAGAATGGAGTATTTGACAGCAACTATTAATAACACAGTAGATAAGTTTAATAAGGTTTGGCAACCTTGGGACACTTTCTTTGATAAGAGCGATTAATATTCTCTTCCCCCTCTTGGTATGTTTATCCTTTTGTGTCTTGTCACGTCTTTCCCCCTTTTCGTCTTTATAAGTGTGTACTATCATTTTAGAGAGTGAGATTCATCTACCCGGTTCCTGGGTCCTATTATGGCTTGTTAGGATTGGATATATGAAGCTGTATTTGTACTGTCACTTCTGTTATTTCATCCATTTAAAATTCCTGATAGTTAATTGTTTATATGAAAAAATTGTAAAAATGCACTTTTATTATTGTACTTTTTTCTCTAATAAAAAGACAATTATACAAAAAAAAACTGTACCACTTAATTGAAAAACAAACTGAAATCTTTTAGGTGGAGGGTCGAAAACCCCAAAAAAATAAAATCATGTGGTTGCATAAGTGTGCACACCCTCCTATACCTGGGGATGTAGCTGTGTTCAGAATTAAGCAATCACATTCGAAAATCATGTTAAATAGGAGTCAGCATACACCTGCCATCATTTAAAGTGCCTCTGATTAACCCCTAATAAAGTTCAGCTGCTCTAATTCGTCTTTCCTGAAATTTTCTTAGTCGCATCCCACAGCAAAAGCCATGGCCCACAGAGAGCTTCCAAAGCATCAGAGGATCTTATTGTTAAAAGGTATCAGTCAGGAGAAGGGTAGAAAAGAATTTCTAAGGCATTAGATATACCATGGAACAAGTTTTTTGCAAAAAAATGTCATTTTTCACTTTCAGTTGTAAAATTTTGCAAAAAAAACGACATCCATATATAATTTTTCTCTAAATTTATTGTTCTACATGTCTTTGATAAAAAAAAATGTTTGGGTAAAAAAAAAAATGGTTTGGGTAAAAGTTATAGCGTTTACAAACTATGGTACAAAAATGTGAATTTCCGCTTTTTGAAGCAGCTCTGACTTTCTGAGCACCTGTCATGTTTCCTGAGGTTCTACAATGGCCAGACAGTACAAACACCCCACAAATGACGCCATTTCGGAAAGTAGACACCCTAAGGTATTCGCTGATGGGCATAGTGAGTTCATAGAACTTTTTATTTTTTGTCACAAGTTAGCGGAAAATGCTGATTTTTTTTTTTTCTTACAAAGTCTCATATTCCACTAACTTGTGACAAAAAATAAAAACTTCCATGAACTCACTATGCCCATCACAAAATACCTTGGGGTGTCTTCTTTACAAAATGGGGTCACTTGTGGGGTAGTTATACTGCCCTGGCATTTTAGGGGCCCAAATGCGTGCAAAGTAGTTTGAAATCAAAATCTGTAAAAAATGGCCGGTGAAATCCAAAAGGTGCTCTTTGGAATGTGGGCCCCTTTGCCCACCTAGGCTGCAAAAAAGTGTCACACATCTGGTATTGGCGTACTCAGGAGAAGTTGGGCAATGTGTTTTGGGGTGTCATTTTACATATACTCATGCTGGGTGAGAGAAATATCTTGGTCAAATGCCAACTTTGTATAAAAAAATAGATATTTCTCCCACCCAGCATGGGTATATGTAAAATGACACCCCAAAACACATTGCCCAACTTCACCTGAGTACGGCGATACCACATGTGTGACACTTTTTTGCAGCCTAGATGCGCAAAGGGGCCCACATTCCTTTTAGGAGGGCATTTTTAGACATTTGGATATCAGACTTCTTCTCACGCTTTGGGGCCCCTAAAATGCCAGGGCAGTAGAAATACCCCACATGTGACCCCATTTTGGACAGAAGACACCCCAAGGTATTCAATGAGGGGCATGGCGAGTTCATAGAATTTATTTATTTTTGGCCCAAGTTAGCGGAAATTGATATTTTTTTGTTTTTTCTCACAAAGTCTCCCTTTCCGCTAACTTGGGACAAAAATTTCAATCTTTCATGGACTCAATATGCCCCTCAGTGAATACCTTGGGGTGTCTTCTTTCCAA
The DNA here is from genome assembly GCF_905171765.1 of Bufo bufo. Taxonomy (NCBI): domain Eukaryota; kingdom Metazoa; phylum Chordata; class Amphibia; order Anura; family Bufonidae; genus Bufo; species Bufo bufo. Next base: position 105,966,963 of record NC_053395.1, on the reverse strand, counting down.
AATGGGCTCATTTGTGGGGTGTTTATACTGCCCTGGCATTTGAGGGTCTCCGCAATCATTACATGTATGGCCAGCATTAGGAGTTTCTGCTATTCTCCTTATAGTGAGCATACGGGTAATGAGATTTTTTTTTTCCGTTCAGCCTCTGGGCTGAAAGAAAAAATGAACGGCACAGATTTCTTCATTCGCATCGATCAATGTGGATAAAAAAATCTCTGCTAAAAAAAAAAAAGGAGGGGAAAGGCGTCTGCCAGGACATAGGAGCTCCGCCCAACATCCATACCCACTTAGCCCATATGCCCTGGCAAACCAGATTTCTCCATTCACATCAATCGATGTGGATGAATAAATCATTGCTGGGATTTTTTATATTTTTTTTATATATACAAAGTGTTTGCCAAAGCATATGAACACCGCCGCCTCCTCAGCTCATATGCCTCGGCAAACGTATCTTTTACTGCAGAGGAGAAATCTCGTCTTGCAGCGCGCATACACCGACTTGTGTGTAATCTGACAGCAGCGCAATGCTTCTGTCAGAATGCACATCAGTGCTGCAGCTAGTCGATCAGTTGGTCCACCTGGAAGGTAAAAAAAAAAAAAAAAAAAAAAAAAAAAAAAAACCAGGCTGCAACGCAATAAATTTTATTAACTTTATAATAACTTATGAACAGAACATAAACTTTTTTTTTACTTTTTAAACTGAAAGTTAACTTTTTTGCTTACTGGTGTTTTTTTTTTTTTTTTTTTACCTTTATAGGACAAACCTCTCCTTCCCCATGGGACAATGTGCAAAGCACAAATCGCTCAAAGATGTGGCGAAGTACATTATGCACTTTATCCCAGGTGAAAGGAGAGGTTTGCAGCAGCTGTGAGAGAAAGGGCCCTAATAGCCCTGTGTGCCTGTCCTGTGAGATGCAATCCCTATGCTAAGTGTACCTGTGTGTGGTACTTCCGGAAACACTCTCCAAGGCATAGGGCAGGGTGGTCAGGGCAGTCAGGACAGAAATAGCGGGTGTCACACCTTATTCCACTCCTGCTACAGACACAACATTTTTTTCGGGGTGGCGGTCGGTTTGAGGTACCAGGAACGACACTGGGGAAATGTCGCTCGTGTAGACGGCTCACTACACTGGTGGTTGGGGCCACGGAACCTCCTGGATACAGGAGGTTCGCGATGATCTCTTCCTGAAATTTGAGGAAGGATCCTGTTCTCCCAGCCTTACTGTAGAGAACAAAACTATTATATGCAGCCAATTGAATTAAATATACAGACACCTTCTTATACCAGCGTCTGGTGCGTCGGGAAAAATAGGGAGCCAACATCTGGTCATTGAAGTCCACCCCTCCCATGAGCGCATTATAGTCGTGGACACAGAGGGGCTTTTCAATGACACTGGTTGCCCGTTCAATTTGGATTGTCGTGTCTGCGTGAATGGAGGAGAGCATGTAAACGTCACGATTGTCTCTCCATTTCACCGCGAGCAGTTCTTCGTTACACAAGGCAGCCCTCTCCCCCCTTGCAAGACGGGTGGTAACGAGCCATTGGGGGAAGCCCCGGCGACTAGGTCGCACTGTGCCACAGCAGCCAATCTGTTCTAGGAACAAATGCCTGAAGAGGGGCACACTTGTGTAGAAATTGTCCACATAAAGATGGTACCCCTTGCCAAATAAGGGTAACACCAAGTCCCAGACTGTCTTCCCACTGCACCCCAGGTAGTCAGGGCAACCGACCGGCTCCAGGGTCTGATCTTTTCCCTCATAGATCCGAAATTTGTGGGTATAGCCTGTGGCCCTTTCACAGAGCTTATACAATTTGACCCCATACCGGGCGCGCTTGCTTGGGATGTATTGTTTGAAGCCAAGGCGCCCGGTAAAATGTATTAGGGACTCGTCTATGCAGATGTTTTGCTCAGGGGTATACAAATTTCTGGTTGAAGTGGTCTATGAGGGGCCGAATTTTGTGGAGCCGGTCAAAAGCTGGGTGGCATCTGGGACGGGAGGTTGTGTTGTCGCTAAAGTGCAGGAAACGCAGGATGGTCTCAAAACGTGTCCTGGACATAGCAGCAGAGAACATGGGCATGTGATGAATCGGGTTCATGGACCAATATGACCGCAATTCATGCTTTTTGGTTAGACCCATGTTCAGGAGAAGGCCCAGAAAAATTTTAAATTCGGAAACTTGGACTGGTTTCCACCGGAAAGACTGGGCATAAGAGCTTACCGGGTTGGCGGCTATAAATTGAGTGGCATACCGATTTGTTTCTGCCACGACTAAGTCCAAGAGCTCCGCAGTCAAGAACAGCTCAAAAAATCCCAGGGCCGAACCGATCTGAGCTGTCTCAACCCGAACTCCAGACTTGGCGGTGAAAGGGGGAACTAATGGTGCGGCTGAAGTTGGTGACTGCCAATCAGGGTTTGCCAGCACCTCAGGGATTCTAGGGGCTCTACGGGCCTGTCTGTGCGGTGGCTGCGACGGGGTAACTACTGCACGTGCCACCGTACCAGCTTCAACTGCCCTTCTGGTGCTCGCCACTTCACCATGTTGTACGGCAGTGCTGGTACTAGGTCCAGGATGGGCTGCGCTGCTGGTGTATGCCTCACCACGTAATCCGACAGCCCCACTCTGCTGCCCTTGAAAATGATCCTGCGCAACCTGTGGTCTAGTAACAAGGGGCCGGGTACGCCTGCTGCTATCAGGGACCTCAACCTCCTTGTCTGAACTTTGGGTCAGACTGCCACTGCTTTCTACAGGTTCATATTCTGACCCGCTAGATTCGTCAGATGAGGGTTCCCATTCCTCATCTGACTGGGTCAGAAGCCTGTAGGCCTCTTCAGAAGAATACCCCCTGTTTGCCATTTGGACTACTAAATTTAGGAGTATTCCCTGAGACTACCCAAGAAAAAAAGCAAGCCTGTCTTACAAAGGGGAGGCTAGCGAAGTACCGGAGGCCGCTGCGATTGATAAAAAATATCAAAACTGATTTTTTTTATCGCCGCAGCGCTTGTAAAGTGATTGTGCAGTGATCAAAAAACAAAAAAAATTTTGGCACTGCGGCGGGGCGGGCGTAGGTGAACGCACGTGTGGGCGACCGATCAGGCCTGATCGGGCAAACACTGGCCCAGATTCAAGAAGCACTTGCGCGGGAACAAGTGTGATTTGCGCCGCGCAAGTACTGATTTGCTCCTATGCAAATTTGCGGCTGATTCTGTAAACCAGTTAAGCCTGAAATGCTGCCATTTTCCCGCGCACGCAGCCTAGCTGTTCCTGCGCAATTTTGCGCGGGGTGTAAGTTGCGCCTTCATGGAATTCCCTCAGCGAATATGCAAATTAGGTACTGCCGATGATTCAGAAACATGCGCGTGTGATGCGCATCTTGCGCTGGAAGCGTGCAAGCTTTTTTCCCTGGGCAAACTTGCTCCTGTTAAAAGCAGGGGCAAGTTAGCAAAAGATGGCCAAATGTCATCTGAAGGAGCGCGCAACTTCAGCAGCACCTAGACAGACGATCTGAACAAGCAGAGCACCCACATTTTCGGGGACTACAAATAAATATAAAAACTCATATCCTGAGCATATAAAAAAAAAATAATCTCATACCCTGAGCATATAGAAAAATAATAAAAAAATCATATTGTGTTGAGCAAAAAAATGTAGACATAAAATTATTATTTTTTTTTTTCTTTGGGCCAAGGGTGCCCCGGCTCTGGCTCCTCAATCTCCGTGGTGCGGAGGAGGCATGGGGTGGGGATGGAGGGGTGGGGGGAGGAGGGGGGGGAGGAAAAAGCAGGATGAAATTCAGCAAAGAACCTGCGCAAGTCTGCTCCTATTTATTTGCTCTGTGCATGCAGCTGAGCAGGATTTGCCCTGAAATTATGCTAGCAAACCTCTGCTGAGCCGAAAATTCCTCATTTACATAGGGGCACACCCACTTTGACTTGCACGGCCTTGCGCCCTCAGCTTTGCCTTAAACAGGAGCAAATTAAATGAACAAACGATTCCTGAATCAGGTGGCAAGTTGGCAAAATTGCTCCAGCGCAGAGAAATTCAGCTGAGCGGCTCAGGTGTAAGTAATGGGCAAATCTACCTGAATCTGGGCCACTGCGTTTTGGGTGGGGGGCAAGCTAAGGTGACACTAATACAATTATAGATCTGACTGTGATCAGTTTTGATGACTTACAGATACTATAAAAGTACAAAAGCTGATTAGCGATACGCTAATCAGCGAATAAGTGACTACGGTCCGGTGGGCTGGGCGCTAACCGACGCTAACTACCTAACCAAGGGACCTAAACTATCCTAAAACTATAAATCAATACCAGTGAAAAAAAAAAGTGATCACTTTTTTCTCTTTCACTAAGTGATTGACAGGGCGATCAAGGGGTTAAGTGGGGTGATGGAGGGTGATCTGGGGGCTAAGTGGGGTGTTGGTGGGTACTCACAGTGATGTGTGCTCCTCTGCTGGAACCAACCGACGAAAAGGACCAGCAGAGGAGCACAGAAGCCATTTAACACATTGGCCCAGATTCAGGTAGATTTGCCCATTACTTACACCTGAGCCGCTCAGCTGAATTTCTCTGCGCTGGAGCAATTTTGCCAAATTGCCACCTGATTCAGGAATCGTTTGTTCATTTAATTTGCTCCTGTTTAAGGCAAAGCTGAGGGCGCAAGGCCGTGCAAGTCAAAGTGGGTGTGCCCCTATGTAAATGAGGAATTTTCGGCTCAGCAGAGGTTTGCTAGCATAATTTCAGGGCAAATCCTGCTCAGCTGCTTGCACTGAGCAAATAAATAGGAGCAGACTTGCGCAGGTTCTTTGCTGAATTTCATCCTGCTTTTTCCTACCCCCCCTGAGCAAGGAAATTCAGCCCTTTTGCAAGACATGGCACCTCCCAAAGGGACCCAAAAAAGGAAGGCCAACTTTGTGGCTGCAGAGATGGACATCCTGATTGCTGCACTCCAGCAGCATAAGGAAGTCCTATATGGTGCCCAGCGGGCAAACACCACCATTGCCCAAAGGAGGGCCATATATGAAGCCATTGCCCTGGACATCAATGCCCTGGGTAATGAAGTGCGTACCTGGGATGACATCCAGAAGAAATTAAATGATATGAGGCGCAGGGTCCGTGAAAAACTGGCTCTTATCAGGAAGCATACCGGTGGCACGGGAGATGGTCCGCGATGTATGATCCGGCTCAATCAGGAGGAGCAGCTTATTGCACAAACGTTCGTGCAGGAGCAGGTGGAGGGACTTGAAGGGTACGACTCCACTGTTGGGAACTTGGGGACTGGTAAGTTATTTTTCTTTCATATCTGCTGTGCATCATGGGAGGGGGTACAAGTGAACATATGAGAAGTGTGTTGCACCAGCAAAATATGTCGTTTTGGTGTCATCCACAGGTGGTGATGAGGAAGAAGAAGCTGGGCCGTCTTCGGCTGCGGCTCGACCCAGCCCATCCAGACCAGAGCCAGGGGTCCAGTCAGGCCCCATGGACATTCTGGCTATGCTGGTCCAGGAGGAGATCATACCGGGGCCAAGTATGGAGGAGCAAGTGGTATTGGAGGAGGATTCCTTTTTCCTCATCCAGGAGGACTCTGGCTCCCTCCAGGAGGATACCACCATCCCTGTGCAACCCACCACCCCCCCGCCCAGCACGTCATCCCCCTCCAGGGCAAGCCCCTCCAGGGCAAGCCCCTCCCTTGTGGACCCCTCCCCTTCTCCCTCTGTCCGTGGCCGAGCCTCTCCTCCCAGGAAGGCTCTGTCCAAAACGAGGCATATATCCTCCAGCCTCCGTGACGGTCTGCTGGAGGAGCAGGCCCTGCAGACCCGCCATATAGGGGCCATGGTGGGAGAGGTGCGTCGTCTGGCGGACAGCATGGCATCCACCTCCACCTCTATGCAGCATGCCCTCACCCTGCATGAGGACCGGGACAAACATGTGGCACAGAGCCTGGGGGAAATTAGTGGCAACTCTAAGGCCATAGTCACCTGCTTGGTGGCTCTGGAGACCACACCAGCTTTGTTAAGCAGGATGACAGCTGCGGTGGAGGCCAATACCGCTGCTGTGCAGGCCAACACCGCTGCAGTGCAGGAGGAGGCGAGAGTTACCCGCCGGCATCAGCGGGATACCACCACCCGCCAAATGCGGATGTTGGCCCAGACCAACACCATCCTTGCCCGCCTGGCCAACGCCATGGAGGGCATGCAGCCACCACCTGCAAGGAGTGTGGAAGTAGGGGTTGATGCTCCTCCCCCCCCTCCTCCCCACCCCATGCCACGGAGATTGAGGAGCCAGAGCCGGGGCACCCTTGGCCCAAAGAAAAAAACAAAAAAATAATTTTATGTCTACATTTTTTTGCTCAACACAATATGATTTTTTTTATTATTTTTCTATATGCTCAGGGTATGAGATTATTTTTTTTTTATATGCTCAGGATATGAGTTTTTATATTTATTTGTAGTCCCTACACACGGTGAGGAGTGTATACTACAGTGTGACTGGTGTGTGAATGGGGGGGGGGGGGGTGGCACTCCTGCTGGAAAAGGGGTGTCACCCTCTGCCATGTGAAAGGTGTATGAATGGACAGCAACATAATTGGAGCCTTGACGCGGCGTTGCTGCTCCCTAATACCATGGGGTATTGTTGGGTCTAATCCAATTGGGGGTGCATGTGTCGGGTGTGTGCTAGGGACTACAGTGGTGTACATACATGCATTATACTTGTGACAAGATCAGGGTGTGTTTAATGTGCAAAGAGACGTTCCACAAGACCATTCCGGATTGCTCTTCCCTCAGAAGATCCGGTAGTGTTTCTTGGGGGGGGGGGGGGTTGCGTGGTTCGGGGGTAAGGTCATTGCGTAGCTCAATGTGCATGCCCCTTCTTTGAGCTAAATTGTGGAGAATACTACATGCCCCTACGATTTGGCATACAAAGTTGGGTGAATACAATAGGGTCCCCCCTGATTTATCCAGACATCTGAATCGAGATTTAAGGATGCCAAATGTGCGCTCCACCACCGCACGGGTACGTGCATGGGCTTCGTTATATCTTTCCTCTCCTGGTGTTTGAGGGTTACGAAATGGGGTCATCATGTGAGGTCCCAGGGCATAGGCAGAGTCACCTGGAAGGGAAAAGACAGGAGGATGTTAGTCGTGCATGTGCCCCTTGTGATGTGTGCATCATGGGGGGGGGGGGGGGGCAGTCATACCTGACACCCATGTCACTCACCAATCAGCCAGCTGTCTCCATACATGTTCTGGTCAAACTCGGTTGGGATGGGGCTGTGTCGGTAAATAAAACTGTCATGGCTTGACCCTGGGTGTTTGGCACGGACATGCCATATGAGGCCATGTGCATCCACAATCATCTGCACATTTATCGAATGCCAATGTTTCCTGTTGCAGTAGATATGCTCAAGGTGCCGGGGGGGGGGGGGGGGGGCGTAGTGCCACATGGGTACAATCTATTGCACCCACAGTGCGTGGAAATCTGGCTAATAAATAAAAATCACTGATTGCCTTCTGCCGCACGTCAGCCGTGGTTGGTTTGATAAATTGTGTGCCCATTCGTCTGAGTATTGCAGGGATCACTTGGTGCACACACCTGCTCATGCTGGATTGGGACATCCCCGCCACCACTCCACCTGTGCGCTGAAATGAGCCAGTTGCCAAAAAATGAAGGGTTGCCACTACCTTCACCAGTGGCTGCACTGCCTGTCCCCGATGGGTCGGGCTGCTGATGTCATCCTGCAGGATTGTTACCAACTCAAGGATGACTTCAGGGCTAAAGCGAAACATGCGATACACCTCAGTATCAGTCATCTGAAAAAGGTTGTAGCGCCCTCTGTAAATCCTCTCCCGTGCCCTCCTACGAGTCGGCTCAGTCAATAGAATATCAAGAACCATAGCTGCCCCTGGCATGTTGGTGCACAGATGTGAGGTCCCGAAAATGTGGGTGCTCTGCTTGTTCAGATCGTCTGTCTAGGTGCTGCTGAAGTTGCGCGCTCCTTCAGATGACATTTGGCCATCTTTTGCTAACTTGCCCCTGCTTTTAACAGGAGCAAGTTTGCCCAGGGAAAAAAGCTTGCACGCTTCCAGCGCAAGATGCGCATCACACGCGCATGTTTCTGAATCATCGGCAGTACCTAATTTGCATATTCGCTGAGGGAATTCCATGAAGGCGCAACTTACACCCCGCGCAAAATTGCACGAAAATTGCGCAGGAACAGCTAGGCTGCGTGCGCGGGAAAATGGCAGCATTTCAGGCTTAACTGGTTTACAGAATCAGCCGCAAATTTGCATAGGAGCAAATCAGTACTTGCGCGGCGCAAATCACACTTGTTCCCGCGCAAGTGCTTCTTGAATCTGGGCCATTATATTTATAAATATAATGTGTTAGATGGCTTCTGATTCGATTTTTTGAAAATCATCAACCTGCCAGCGACGATCATTGGCTGGCAGGTTGATGACGAACTTGTCTTTTAAATTTTGCCGGCCCGCGATGCGCATGCGCGGGCCGGCTTTGACAGAAATCTCGCGTCTCGCGAGAGGACGCACCGGCGCGTCCACCCAGAGTAACAGGACCGCCGCAAAGACGCAATCCTGCGTACGGCGGTCCTGAGCAGGTTAAAGGAGCTGCAGGAATATCTGGCAAGTACTGGCTGTGTGGTACATGTGACAACAATCTCCCGTATTCTTCATATGTTTGGGCTATGGGGTAGAGTGGAAAGACAAAAGCCTTTTCTTATGAAGAAAAACATCCAAGCCAGGCTACATTTTGCAAAAACACATCTGAAGTCTCCCAAAAGCATGTGGGACACTATCTGTCCCTTCTACAGCACAGCTCTCCCTAATACTGAGCCGAACCACGTGTCATCTTTATAGCACCCGATGACGCGTTCCAGCCAGCCAATCACTGTAATGTCAGTAACCAACATGGCTACGGCATTACAGTGAGTAGCAGTACTTACCTGCACGTTTACTGGCTGCGTAGCAGCCAACAAATGTGCGGGGAGGAGACTCAAGGAGAGGAGGAAACTCGAGCATGTGCTGAGCATCGCGATGCTCGAGCCAAACTGGGGTTCGGCTGAGCATGCTCGATTAACACTAATAATACTGCATTTGTTGAGGAGGTTTTTCGTATTTTAAGGCATATTTAATAAAAGGTATATTTTATTTAGGGAGGTTATTTTTGTAGATAGTAAGATAGTTTCTTACTCCTGATTATTATGTGGTAATGGTTTTAGTCTTAAATTTAAAAAAGACACACAATTCCCCCATGGTTTTGGGGGTTTTGACTTCACGTTGTTCTCTATGTGTTAAAATTGACAGGACTTCCTTATTCTGCAGCTCAATACGAATACAATGATACCAAACTTGTATAGGTTTTTTTTGTTTGTTTTTTGCTACTTTAAAAAAAATAAAAAGCTTTGAAAAAAATCTACATTTTCTTTTCATCGCCATTTTCTGACAGCCAGAACTTGTTTATATTTCCGTCCACAGAGCTTTATTAGGGCTTGTTTTTTGTGGGATGAACTGTAGTTTTTATTGGTACCATTTTTGTGGTATGTATGACTTTTTGATCACTGTTATAAAAAAATTAATTGGGGGGGAAAGGTGACAAATCGTGTGTCCTTGTCCAGGAGAGGCCCTGTATTTGGGATACACGGTTGGGGGACTATCTTTTCACTATCTTTTTCAGTCTTTTCCACCATCTGGGAGAAAACCAAAGGGCAAAGTCGCCAGAATTTAGGTAAGTAGCCAATGTATACATGTGTGATCCTTGCTGTCCTCTCTAGCATAGGCCATGTCATAGGTTAATCCTCCCTAGTATAGCACATGTGATACGTTATCACACATGTGATACGTTATCCTCTGTACGTTTCCTTTCTTGTCTTTTTATTACAAGTCGATGAGATCAAGAATTGTTAACGGAGCTGCAGGGATCAGTTCCGCAAAGAGTTGCAGCACCAGGGGCAGAGTGATTCCGGGCCCACAAAGTAAAGGCCATATATGTTTAAGTAACAACTGATGTTCCTCCGTGAGGTCATGGAGCTGCGCCCGTAAGTTATTCTACACACTGACTACTACATGTTTATCGATACACACTGTATGTAGACTATGTAGGTAATGTAATTGGTAACAATTGTTCATTTTGAAATGTCATAGTTGCCGATGGCAACCATTCCAATTCCTCCTTTCATTAGCAAAAGTAGGTGAACAACATGACAGTGGATTAGGAATTGTTGCTATGGCCAGCTATGACACTTCTTATTTCCCCAATGTTGCTAAATGACCCCATATGTAATATGTTGGTTAGTTCATGTAGTACTACACTGCTTGTCCAAAAAAAGTCGCCACCTGGATTTAACTAAGCAAATAGTTATAAGCCTCCTATTGGATAATTACTGCATGGGCGATTTATCTTTCAGCTGGCAACAAGTTATTTAACCCCAACTGGTGCAATGAGTTGCTTCTCATTTCTTAACCTCTTAAGGACACATGACGTACCGGTACGTCATGATGTCCTGGTACTTAAGGACACATGACGTACCGGTACGTCATGTGTTGTTCCGATCACTGCCGCCCGGCCGGCAGTGATCGGAACCCGGTGCCTGCTCAAATCATTGAGCAGGCACCTAGGCTAAATGCGCGGGGGGGTCCCGTGACCCCCCCATGTCGGCGATCGCGGCAAACCGCAGGTCAATTCAGACCTGCGGTTTGCTGCGATTTCTGCAGTTTCTGGTCCCCGCGGTCCCTGACCGCGGAGATCAGAAACTTTAGTATTCCTAAAATAGATCTGTATCCCTCCCCCTGCACCCCCGAGTGATTTTAGCCCGGTGGGAGGTGCAGGGGGAGGGTTGCGGGCGGTGCGGGCGGTGCGGGAGGCGGGCGGTGCGGCAGGCGGGATCGCGATCCCCCGCCCGCCTCCCCTTGAAAATTCATTGGTGTTCAGTGGGTATACCAGGGTGCCAGCACATTGCTGGCACCCTGGTATAAACGGCTGACATCTGCGATGCGATGTCAGCCGTTTAACCCTTTCCATACAGCGGTCCGTACGGACCGCTGTATGGAAAAGGTTAACAGCGCAGGGAGCTCCCTCCCTCTCCCATCGGGGGGCTGCTGTGCCTTTGCAGCCCCCCGATGGAGAGGGAGAGAGCCCCCAGACAGCCCCCCGAGAGATCCCCTCCTTACCCTTCCCCGTCTGCGAAGTTCTGAGCAGACGGGGAAGGTTCCCATGGCAACAGGACGCCTCTCAGGCGTCCTGCTGTCCATGGTGCTGAACAGATCTGTGCTGAAAGGCATAGATCTGTTCAGTGTAAGTAAAATACAGTGCAGTACAATATATATTGTTCTGTACTGTATTATACAGACATCAGACCCACTGGATCTTCAAGAACCAAGTGGGTCTGGGTCAAAAAAAAGTGAATAAAAGTGAAAAAAAAGTAAAAATCAAAAAACACATTTATCACTGATAAAAAATGAAAAAAATAAAATTCCCTACACATGTTTGGTATCGCCGCGTCCGTAACGACCTGATCTATAAAACGGTCATGTTACTTTACCAGAACGGTGAACACCATAAAAATAAAAAATCAAAAACTATGATGAAATTGAAATTTTGCCCACCTTACTTCCCAAAAAAGGTAATAAAAGTGATCAAAAAAGTCGCATGTACGCCAAAATTGTAACAATCAAACCGTCACCTCATCCCGCAAAAATCATACCCTACCCAAGATAATCGCCCAAAAACTGAAAAAACTATGGCTCTTAGACTATGGAGACACTAAAACATCATTTTTTTTGTTTCAAAAATGAAATCATTGTGTAAAACTTACATAAATAAAAAAAAAGTATACATATTAGGTATCGCCGCGTCCGTATCGCCCGGCTCTATAAAAATATCACATGATCTAACCCCTCAGATGACCACCGTAAAAAAATAAAAATAAAAACTGTGTAAAAAAAGCCATTTTTTGTCATCTTACATCACAAAAAGTGTAATAGCAAGCAATCAAAAAGTCATATGCACCCCAAAATAGATGCCAATCAAACCGTCATCTCATCCCGCAAAAAATGAGACCCTACTTAAGATAATCGCCCAAAAACTGAAAAAACTATGGCTCTTAGACTATGGAGACACTAAAACATCATTTTTTTTGTTTCAAAAATGAAATCATTGTGTAAAACTTACATAAATAAAAAAAAAGTATACATATTAGGTATCGCCGCGTCCGTATCGCCCGGCTCTATAAAAATATCACATGATCTAACCCCTCAGATGACCACCGTAAAAAAATAAAAATAAAAACTGTGTAAAAAAAGCCATTTTTTGTCATCTTACATCACAAAAAGTGTAATAGCAAGCAATCAAAAAGTCATATGCACCCCAAAATAGATGCCAATCAAACCGTCATCTCATCCCGCAAAAAATGAGACCCTACTTAAGATAATCGCCCAAAAACTGAAAAAACTATGGCTCTTAGACTATGGAGACACTAAAACATTTTTTTGGTTTTAAAAATGAAATCATTGTGTAAAACTTACATAAATAAAAAAAATTGTATACATATTAGGTATCGCCGCGTCCGTGACAACCTGCTCTATAAAATTACCACATGATCTAACCTGTCAGATGAATGTTGTAAATAACAAAAAAAAAACGGTGCCAAAAAAGCTATTTCTTGTTACCTTGCCGCACAAAAAGTGTAATATAGAGCAACCAAAAATCATATGTACCCTAAACTAGTACCAACAAAACTGCCACCCTATCCCGTAGTTTCTAAAATGGGGTCACTTTTTTGGAGTTTCTACTCTAGGGGTGCATCAGGGGGGCTTCAAATGGGACATGGTGTAAAAAAAAACAGTCCAGCAAAACCTGCCTTCCAAAAACCATATGGTGTTCCTTTCCTTCTGCGCCCTGCCGTGTGCCCGTACAGCGGTTTACGACCACATATGGGGTGTTTCTGTAAACTACAGAATTAGGGCCATAAATAATGAGTTTTGTTTGGCTGTTAACCCTTGCTTTGTAACTGGAAAAAAAAATATTAAAATGGAAAATCTGCCAAAAAAGTGAAATTTTGAAATTGTATCTCTATTTTCCATTAAATCTTGTGCAACACCTAAAGGGTTAACAAAGTTTGTAAAATCAGTTTTGAATACCTTGAGGGGTGTAGTTTCTTAGATGGGGTCACTTTTATGGAGTTTATAATCTAGGGGTGCATCAGGGGGGCTTCAAATGGGACATGGTGCCAAAAAAACAGTCCAGCAAAATCAGCCCTCCAAAAACCAAACGGCGCACCTTTCACTCTACGCCCCGCTGTGTGCCCGTACAGTAGTTTACGGCCACATATGGGGTGTTTCTGTAAACAGCAGAGTCAGGGCAATAAAGATACAGTCTTGTTTGGCTGTTAACCCTTGCTTTGTTAGTGGAAAAAATGGGTTAAAATGGAAAATTAGGCAACAAAATGAAATTCTCAAATTTCATCGCCATTTGCCAATAACTCTTGTGCAACACCTAAAGGGTTAACGACGTATGTAAAATCAGTTTTGAATACCTTGAGGGGTGTAGTTTCTTAGATGGGGTCACTTTTATGGAGTTTCTACTCTAGGGGTGCATCAGGGGGCTTCAAATGGGACATGGTGTAAATAAACCAGTCCATAAAAATCAGCCTTCCAAAAACCATACGGCGCACCTTTCCCTCTACGCCCCGCTGTGTGGCCGTACAGTAGTTTACGGCCACATATTGGGTGTTTCTGTAAACGGCAGAGTCAGGGCAATAAAGATACAGTCTTGTTTGGCTGTTAACCCTTGGTTTGTTAGTGGAAAAAATGGGTTAAAATGAAAAATTAGACAAAAAAATGAAATTCTCAAATTTGCTCCCCATTTGCCAATAACTCTTGTGCAACACCTAAAGGGTTAACAACGTATGCAAAATCAGTTTTGAATACCTTGAGGGGTGTAGTTTCTTAGATGGGGTCATTTTTGGGTGGTTTCTATAATGTAAGCCTCGCAAAGTGACTTGAGACCTGAACTGGTCCCTAAAAATTGAGTTTTTGTAAATTTCTGAAAAATTTCAAGATTTGCTTCTAAACTTCTAAGCCTTATAACATCCCCAAAAAATAAAATATCATTCCCAAAACAATTCAAACATGAAGTAGACATATGGGGAATGTAAAGTCATCACAATTTTTGGGGGTATTACTATGTATTACAGAAGTAGAGAAACTGAAACTTTGAAATTTGCAAATTTTTCCAAATTTTTGTTAAATTAGGTATTTTTTGGTGCAAAAAAAATTATTTTTTTGACTCCATTTTACCAGTGTCATGAAGTACAATATGTGACGAAAAAACACTCTCAGAATGGCCTGGATAAGTCAAAGCGTTTTAAAGTTATCAGCACTTAAAGGGACTCTGGTCAGATTTTCAAAAAATGGCCTAGTCCTAAGGTGTAAAAAGGCTGTGTCCTTAAGGGGTTAAACAACCATGTCGAAAGACACATCTCGTGGTTGTGGAAAAGATGTTAGTCTGTTTGAGAAGGGTCAAATCATTGGCATGCATCAAGCAGAGAAAACATCTAAGGAGATTGCAGAAACGACTAAAATTGGGTTAAGAACTGTCCAACGCATTATTAAAAACGGAAAGGATAGTGGGGACCCATCGTATTCGAGGAAGAAATGTGGCTGAAAAAAAATCCTGAATGATTGTGATCGGCAATCACTTAAATGTTTGGTGAAATCAAATCGAAGAAAAACAACAGTAGAACTCAGGGCTATGTTTAATAGTGAAAGTAAGAGCATTTCCACACGCACAATGTGAAGGGATAGGGACTGAACAGCTGTGTAGCCGTAAGAAAACCAGTAAGTGAGGCAAAAAAAAAAAAAAGGCTTAAATTTGCTAGGGAGCATAAAGATGGGACTCTGGAGCAATGGAAAAAGGTCATGTGGTCTGTTGAGTCAAGATTTACCCTGTTCCAGGGTGATGGGCGCATCAGGGTAGGAAGAGAGGCAGATTAAGTGATGCACCCATCATGCCTAGTGCCTACTGTACAAGCCTGTGGAGGCAGTGCTATGATCTGGGGTTGCTGCAGTTGGTCAGGTCTCGTTTCAGCAACAGTATGCGCTCCAAGAATGAGGTCAGCTGACTACCTGAACATACTGAATGACCAGGTTATTCCATCAATGGATTTTTTCTTCCCTGATGGCATGGGCCAAGATGACAATGCTAGGATTCATCGGGCTCAAATTGTGAAAGAGTGGTTCAGGGAGCATGATACTGATGTATCATGCTCCCTGAACCACTCTTTCACAATTTGAGCCCGATGAATCCTGGCATTGTCATCTTGGAATATGCCCGTGCCATCAGGGAAGAAAAAGTCAAGCACTATTTTGTATTATAAATATTCACATTACATATTACTATCATCAGCAAAATACATTTAGCACATACACTGCCCGTCCCAAAAAAAAGTCGCCACCAAAAATATTTTGTTGGACCGCCTTTAGCTTTGATTATGGCACGCATTCGCTGTGGCATTGTTTCGATAATCTTCTGCAATGTCACAAGATTTATTTCCATCCAGTGTTGCATTAATTTATCACCAAGATCTTGCATTGATAATGGTAGAGTCTGCTGCGCAAAGCCTTCTGTAGCACATCCCAAAGATTCTCAATGGAGTTAAGGTCTGGACACTGTGGTGGCCAATCCATATGTGAAAATGATTCACATATGGATTGGCCACCACAGTGTCCAGACCTTAACTCCATTGAGAATCTTTGGGATGTGCTACAGAAGGCTTTGCGCAGCAGACTCTACCATTATCAATGCAAGATCTTGGTGATAAATTAATGCAACACTGGATGGAAATAAATCTTGTGACATTGCAGAAGATTATCGAAACAATGCCACAGCGAATGCGTGCCATAATCAAAGCTAAAGGCGGTCCAACAAAATATTTTTGGTGGCGACTTTTTTTTGGGACGGGCAGTGTATGTGCTAAATGTATTTTGCTGATGATAGTAATATGTGACGTGAATATTTATAATACAAAATAGTGTTCATATAGTAATGTACTATGTTTTTTATTTTTTTTGAAGAACGGAGGACAACCTAGAGGAGGAAGGGGATGAGTTGGCTCCGCAGCAATCAAGTGCCTGCGAGGAAAACACACCCTCTGTGCCAGCGCAGGCAGAGAGTGCCCCAGGACCCAGCACGGCACCATCCAGGCCTCCAGCTGCTTCCGGGGGCGATTTTTCCCTTTTCCCCTTTGGCTCTACCCAGCCGGGCCAGAAGACGGGCAATGCCTCATGCCGATTATCTAATACCCAGGTTCTGGAGTATTTCTCTAGAGCCCGGCATTTAAAACTTTTTGCCCGTAGTCTGGCCCATTATTTGCGTCAGCTGCCACCAGAACGATTACTTAGAACCAAATCGGCTCTCGGAATTGTTCTGAATGCAGCCACTCCCCCCAACGACCCTATGGAAATGTTTGTGGCCCTGGAAAATTGGTGCCTCCATGGGCACATGTTTAGCCCCCGGCCAATGCCAATTTCCCAGGGCTCACAGGCTCCCCCACAGTTCCCTCCTCCAAGGAATCATTATGGGCCACCTATTCGGCCATATGGCCCACAGTATCGGGGGAATCTTCTTATGGGCAGCTTTTCCCCTCCTCCTCACAAGCTGGCCCATCACCGTACTCAGGCTCCCCCTTTCCAACCAGCCTTCCCTGGCCCGCAGTATCAGGGTCCCCCCCTTGCCATCTGGGCATTTTTTTAATTTGTGAATTTGTTTTTTTCTGCTTTATTTATGTTATTTTATTACAATGACCCAAAAAATTTGTTGAGTTGACTATTTTATCTGTGAATAAACAGAGTTTTATTTTCCTTAACTTTATTGTTAGTTATCTTTAATATATACAGTGCATAATGATATTTATGTAGCACCAACTAATAATAGTACACTTTAGGCTACTTTCACACTGGCGTTTCTGGGTCCGCTTGTGAGATCCGTTTCAGGGCTCTCACAAGCGGCCCAAAATGGATCAGTTTAGCCCCAATGCATTCTGAATGGATAAGGATCCGTTCAGAATGCACCAGGGAGGTGTGGCTTGCTGGCCGAGTAAGATGGCTGCATGAGGTGAGAGCTCCAGCGCTGCTATAGCTACTCCAGCAACAGCGGGACAATAATGAGATAATAGCGGGATAACACTCCCTCCAACTGAGCCTGGACTATAGCGGAGAAGCGGGAAGTCGTCAGTCGGTCAGTCGGCCTGGAGAATGACCCGAGGTACGAGGTCTGCAAAAAAACAGGGGAAGATGGACTCCTTCCTGGCGAAGGGAAGCCCGCCTGGAGATACTCAATCATCTCAAACGCCGCAAATACCTCTGCTACCCCGCCAGCGAAACTCTCGAGCCGAGGAAGCCGGGAGTAGTCCTGGATCCGACACGGCGCTGACCTCACCAAACGCCTTGTCCGATGTATTCCGTCACACATCGACACGTGCACACGCCAGATGCGAGAGGCCCGGAGAGACCCGCGGACCTGGAGCGGAGGGACTACAGGAGTGCGCTGCTCCCCCGATTCCACTCCTGGGCTCCCCCACAGTGGAACAGATGCGACCAGGATTACAACAAAGTGGGGAGACCCCGATGATTGAGGTGAGCGACCACACTACTTTAACCATTCAGGCGATCCCTACCAATGATCAGCCTGCATCAAGTAACCTCTTGAAGGATATGCTAGTCCTTTTTAGCGAGTCTATCCATAAAGATCTAACTTCCTTGGTCCGACCACTTCAGACTGCAGTAGCAGAAGGGGAGACCAGGGTGGACTCTATTGAATTTAAAATGGGAGAGTATGTTGTTTCTTATAATCAGATGAAAGAGGCACATAAGGATCTGCTAGAAGAAATAGATCGACTTAAGGTAAAGGTGGTCGATCTAGAGGACAGATCACGTCGGAACAATCTCAAATTTCGGGGGATTTCTGAGGAAATTGCGCCGAAAGACCTGACACCTTACCTACAGAATTTAATGAAAGCCTTGATTCCAGAACTCTCTCCATATGATCTTACTCTGGACAGAGTGCATAGGGTGATGAGACCAAAACATCTCCCTAACTCCTCACCTAGAGATGTTTTGGTGCGGGTTCATTTTTTCCATATTAAAGCTGCACTATTGGCGACATCTAGGAAATTAGGCATTTTGCCTCCTTCGTATGGTCATATTAAGATCTTTGCGGACCTGTCTATTACTACTCTACAACAACGCCGCTTGCTTAGTCCATTTACCACAGCCTTAAGATCTAATAATATCCCCTATAGATGGGGGTTCCCGACTAAAGCTTTGATTCACTACCAGGGGGCTGCTCACGTAGTAACCTCTTTAGAATCCAGAAAGCAGTTATTAGATGCTTGGAAAATTAAGATGGAAATCCCAGATCAAAGCTCGCTTACCCCCATGGACTCTGGTTGGCAAGTAGTCACTCAGGGGAAGAGGTCCCGTCACCGATGAATAGTATGGGCGTCATTGGAATAGTGTCCACTATGGTAGCGCTGAGCAGCGCCTCTCGGCCAAGAGCCGAAGTATATGCCCTGTAAAATGTCCATCGGCATTAAATGCCGATTTAATGTTTGTCAAAAGCGATTTCCTTCTTTATTATTTCTTTTTGTTCTACGCAGACTTATTTGTTATGTATGTTTTGTCCGACAGTGCATTAATAGAAAATATTGTCAACGGGTTCTAATTTTGCGGGGGGGGGGGGGGGGGGGGGGGTGCTGGGGGGAAGGTATGCTCTGTATTGAGGAGCAGCTCCTCCAAAGTATGGACCCCTATTTTTCTCCTTTTTTATGGTTCTTAAAATTGTCGCAGTGAATACGAAGGGCCTTAACAGCCCATTCAAGAGGTCCATGCTCTGGAGGGAAGCAAAAAATTTGAAGGGGGACATCATTTGTGCAACTGAAACACATCTGCTGAAAGAGGATGCCTATAGACTTAAAAATCCTCACTTTCCCTATGTTTTTCACTCTCATTATGTGAGAAAACAGAGAGGGGTGATGGTGGCAATCAAAGACTCGGTTGCGTTTCAGCTGCTTAAGTCCATAATAGACCAGAATGGCCGATATATTATTTTAATAGCATCTATAAATAACTTGATATATACTATGGTTTTTGTATATGCTCCTAACAAGCATCAGGTGCATTTTTTACGTAAACTGATAAACAAGGTGAATACCGTTAGGAGGGGTCTGATCCTCTGGGGGGGAGACTTTAATTCTATCTTGGATCCAGCTCTGGATTCGTCATCTGGAGCTGCGTCTCACCCCCAGAGCCTCAATCCCCTCTTATTGAGAGAAGATCTTTATGATGTGTGGAGGTTTCACCATGATAGAGAAAGAGATTATTCTTTTTTTTCAAATGCCCATCAAACATATTCCAGGATTGATTTTTTTCTAGTTGATCGACATCTGTTATGTAAAGCTATGCAATCTACCATAGAAACGATCACATGGTCTGACCACGCCCCTGTTACCTTAATAATCGATGAAACCATAAACAGACCCCCTTACTCTCCCTGGCGTAATAATACTTTTTTACTGGAGCAATCCAAATATAAAACATTCTTGTAAGAGGGTTTAAAAGAATTTATTTTATATTAATGACGGATCGGTGTCCAGCCCCTTTTCCCTCTGGAATGCTCACAAGGCATTCATCCGAGGGTTGTTTATCCAGGTCGGCTCTAGAGCAAAGAAAGATAGAGAGGAGCGGATAACTAGCTTGACTACAGAGATTAAGTTCCTAGAGTCTAGCAATAAAACAGACCCCTCTTCCATTATAACAACTCAAATACAAAATCTCCGCCTCCAACTAAAAGCACATCTCCTTTATAAATATGAAAAGGATTTAAAAACTATTCGTGCAACATACTATGCACAGGATAACAAATCGGGGAAACTGCTCGCTCGTAGATTGAAAGAGAGAACTGCTAGGACTAAGATTCCGTTTATCACGTCGAAATCGGCGGATAAAAGGATCATAGATCCGCAAGGAATTGCAAACTCCTTCCAAAACTTCTATAGAACCCTATATAATTTGGAACCACCATCAGATAAACCCCCTTTAACATCAGCAGCTATAGATCAGTTCCTGAATACCCTTGATCTCCCACACCTCACTGAGGCCCAATTAGCGAAACTAAATTCCCCAGTAACAGAACAAGAAATTCTTGATGTCATTGTGAAATTACCTAATAACAAAGCTCCAGGACCAGACGGGTTCTCAAACGAGTACTATAAGGTATTTCAAAAAGAACTTTCTCCCTACCTGTGTCAATTCTTTTTAGAAATAGTGAGAACTAGCTGTCCCCCAAAGGAGACGTTGGAGGCAATTATAGTCGCCATACCGAAAACCGACCCCCCTTCAGATGATGTGGGGAGCTATCGCCCGATCTCGCTGTTAAATACAGATGCAAAAATATATGCAAAAATTTTGGCGGGTCGTATAGCTCCTTACATCACAACTCTCACTCATGTAGACCAAGTGGGATTTGTAAGAGGTAGGCAACTACAGGATAATACTAGGCGGACATTAAATATTATGTATTATGTTCAGAAGCTGAAAATTCCCGCTCTTTTGGTCACTCTGGATGCCGAGAAGGCGTTCGACTGTATTAACTGGCAGTTCGCCTTCTCGGTATTGTCAAGGATGGGATTTTCTGGGGCCATCCTGGCGGCTATCAGAGCACTTTATACTCAACCTAGCGCTAGAGTGTGGGTTAATGGGGCGCTCTCAGATTCCTTTGGTATATCTAATGGTACCCGCCAGGGTTGCCCCTTATCCCCCTTGATATTCATTTTGACCATAGAGCCGTTAGCCCAAGCCCTACGCCAATCCTCGGAGATAGAGGGAATTAATATAGGAGACACGGAACATAAAGTTAGTCTATATGCAGATGACATTATCTTGACGTTGTCAAATGCCCAGGTGTCCCTTACAGCTGCTATAGATATTATATCCAGATTTGGAGACCTTTCCTTTTATAAATTAAATCCTGCCAAATCCCAGGCTCTTCCAATAAATATTTCTGTTACCCAGATGAAGATACTTAAAGATACCTTTGATTTAGACTGGCAGGATACCCAGATTAACTACCTGGGAATAAAGCTGACAGACTCATTTAAGAAGTTATACGCTGCAAATTATCTTCCACTCTTGGGGGTTCTAGAGAAGGATCTTGACAATTTGGGTAAATTTGAGATGTCCTGGGTAGGTCGTATTGCATCCTTCCAGATGTTTACCCTTCCTAAACTACTGTATATATTTAAGGCATTGCCCATTACCCCTCCAATTAGTTTTTTTAGGAAGTGTACTCAGCTAATTAATGCTTTGATCTGGAAAAGGTACAAGCCCAGGATAGCAACTACAATAATGCAGAGAGCTAAAGTCCGAGGTGGGCTGGGCCTTCCGAATATTTATGAGTATTTTTTGGCCACACAGATATCCCAGCTAAGAGAATGGTGGATGGATAACTATACAAAACAGTGGGTACATATTGAAACAACTCTATCTCCCGGTAATAGCCTTAAAACTTTTTTATTGGCAGTTCTTTACCCGACATTTAACCGCCCACCGTTTCCGACATTAGTATCCATGGCATTGGACAATTGGTCTCAATACCATAAAACATGCTTATGCGAATCTGGACCATTCCCACCCTTTACCCCTATAACGGTACTTAATTACCTTATCCCAAACATTTCGATTTCCTCTTGGGCGTTGAAAGGACTAGATCTTTTATCTAAGCTTTTTGTTTCAGACACCCTTTGCTCTTTTGAATACCTTCATAGACAGTTTCTGATTCCACATACAGATTTTTATAAATACCTATGTATTAGGCATTTTTTTATTGCTAATGCTCCTCTAAGTCTTGTGTGTAATCGGGAAGTCTTTAAACTTTGGTCACTTCCTTCCCCACAAGGTACACGATTGCGGCCTGTGTATATGATGCTCGGAGACAAGGGATCCTTTGTTAAAACGACTCCACTGCTCACTTGGGAAAAAGAACTGGGGTTGGTTTTCTCTGATGAGCAGTGGTCTTCGGCTTTTTCCTTTATTTCTAAGAATACTCGATGCGCTTTACATTATGAGTCCCTGATGAAAACCATACTGAGGTTGTATTATACCCCTGACCGTCTAAGTCATTTCTTCCCTGGCTCCTCATCCTTATGCTGGAGGGGATGTGGACAGAGAGGCACGTTATACCATGTCCTGTGGTCCTGCCCTAGGCTACAGGCTATATGGAGTGCTATATTCTCTATTGCCTCGGACCTGTCGGGTCTCCAGCTCCTGCCCTCCCCTTCACTGGCCCTTTTATGGATCGATTTGACTAAGATACCCTGTGATTCAAGGGTGGTACTCGGTCATCTTTTCCTCTCAACTAAACTGGCTATAGCAAAAAATTGGAAATCCCGGAATGTCCCTAGTCTGATGGAGGTTATTCGGAAATTAAACTCTACCTATATACATGAGATGGTGGTGGCGGTATCCGGAGACTCATCAGTGAGGTTCGAGAGGGATTGGAGCAACTGAAGGTCTTCTCCTCTCGCAGTATCATATCCTAATTAAGATGTTTGTAAAGATATACTGATGACCTGTTGTACAAGATGATACTAGAATAGATATTCTTTAAACGACTGCACTGTATTCTTTTAAATTTATTTTGTTTGTTGTATATCTACTGCTGTATTGGCCTCGGCTAAGTCAGTGCTGCCAATGTGGCTATGAAAAGCATCAATTGTGTAGCCGTTTTTCTTTTGCTTTATTTATATTCATGTATGTTTTGTAGGAGAGTACCTGGGGTGGTGGTAAACGGGAGGTACGTGCCAGCGGGGGTCCTGGCCCCGCTGGAGTAAGAGCCAGAAAAGTGCATTTTGCAGTGGTTACGCTGTTAACAACGGATCCGGGCCGGCTCTTATTGGGAGCAGGCAGATATGCGGGCGGGTGCCTGTCTCCCCACGGTCCAGGCCAGGTTTTGCAGGGAAGGGTTAAAACCTGACCAGCAACAAGGGTGTGGTTCTCAGTGTGGAGCTTCTGTGTTCTCTGGCTGTGAGAGTGAGGAGTGGAGGTGAGCTGGGCTGCGTGCTGAGGCCTGTAAAGGAGTGTGCAGGGACCCGCAGCTGAATCCAGGAGGGATCCATGTCCTGTGGCTAGGAGCCGGACCCATGGACTTACTTCCCCAAGGAGAAAAGGTGACATTACTCCTGGCTTTAAATAGACTTTGCTTTATGTGACTGAAACAGGCCTCAAGCAGCCTGCAGCAGGGACTTGCTGTGTTTGAACTATTATTTTGCGGTGTGTGACCACCCTCCCTGTGAACTGCACCGCCTTTCACAAATATGCACCGTGTGAATAAACAAAGCATTGTGTTTTACACTAAGACCGGTCTGTGATGCCTCTATACTGCACTCGCTACCACTGCCTACCAGAGCGGATCCCCACAATTGGTGGCTTCAGCGGGCAAACAGCAGTGAGGCCGAAAAATTGTGTTGTTTGAACTGTACGTCATATATTAAGCCGGCAAGTTTTGTGGCTCCAGATAAGATGGAGGAAGCCATTAGACACTTGGTGCAAAGTAATGAGGAGGCTACTCGGAGACATGAGGAAGCCCTGAGAGACCAGCGGCAGTTAAATAGTCTACTGGCACAGCAACTGGCGACTATGCAGGAATCCATGCGTGTGTTACAACAACAAGCCGTCCCAGGGGGAACCGCAGTCCTACCTGCTGCCCGGGATAAGGTGCGCTCAGCGTTAAGAAAGATGGGCCCCGAGGATGATATCGAGGCATTCCTGATGGTCTTCGAACGCACTGCGGAACAGGAAAGGTTACCTGCAGAACAGTGGGCCGAAGTAGTAGCACCATTTTTAGTGGGAGACGCACAAAAGGCCTACTTCGACCTCAGTCAGGAGGAAGCCAAGAGCTATAAGAGGCTGAAGGGGGAGGTGTTGGCTCGTCTTGGGGTTAATACCTATGTGCGTGCACATCGAGTCTACCAGTGGGCCTTCTCTGAGTCCCGGCCTGCTCGGTCCCAGGCCTATGACCTGTTACACCTAGTAAAAAAATGGCTGCAGCCTGAGACATTGAGCCCCTCGCAGATGGTGGAACGGGTGGTGGTCGATCGTTTGGTGCGGACCCTGCCAAGGGCCATACAGCGCTGGGTTGGTCAGGGAGACCCCGGCAACCTGGATCAGTTAGTAAGCCTAGTCGAGAGGTATGTGGCGACCCAGGACTTGGTGCGGGACTCAACGCAGGTACGGGAATCCCGTCAGGCTCCCTCTCAGGCTAGGGATCCGGAAAAAGGGACCCAACCACAAAGGGGGGGGAAGGCTAGTCCTACTCCAGGGAAGAGAGACCAGGGAGGGACCACGGGGATTCAATGTTGGCACTGCCACGGCCTGGGACATAGGGCAGCGAACTGTCCTCAAACACCTGAACCCATGGACTGCGGGTTCGCTCGCCGGTCCTCTTTCTTTGCCCGGCCTGTATGTACCGCAGATGCCTGGCCGGACGCCGATATGCCACCTCTGTGCCAAGTCTTGATCGATGGGCATCCGATTAATGCTTTGCTGGACTCTGGTAACCCTAGTGCATGAGTCCTTAGTGTCTGAGACACTCCCAGAGAAGCAAACCCTGTCCATTGTCTGTATCCATGGGGATCGCCGGGAGTACCCCACTGGCAGGGTTACCATGTCCGTGTTGGGCAAAGAGGTGCAGCATGTCGTCGGAGTGGGACGCCAAATCCCTTATGCCGCCATACTGGGAAGGGATTTTCCTTTATTCTGGACTCTATGGAAGAGCGATATGCCTTCCCTTAGGGACAGACGACAATCTGGCCCAGTGCCCGAGGATCCCGATGCGGGGATACCAGCCGTAGGGGTCACCACATCACCTGTAGAGTGTCATCCCGATAGGTTTCCCCTAGAGGTGTTGGCAGGCGAATCCGTGGAAACCCCGTCCATCCCGGACCTGGAGGTATCCCGTGACACGTTCGGGACCGCCCAGCTCCAGGATCCGACATTATTGCGGGCGAGGGAAGGGGTGACAGTGGTAAATGGGGTGGCTCAGCACCCAGGGGCCGACTCGGTGTTTCCCCATTTAGCTTTTAACCAGGACCTGCTGTATAGGGTGGACAAAGTGCAGCACGAGGTAGTGGAGCAGCTGGTGGTACCCCAGCCATACCGCCGTGTGGTACTGGACTTGGCCCACTCCCACGTGCTGGGAGGACACTTGGGCGTAAAAAAAACCCAAGAGCGGATTCTGCAAAGGTTCTATTGGCCCGGGGTTTATGAGGAGGTCAAAAGGTTTTGCCAATCCTGTCCAGTGTGTCAGATGACGAGCCCCCAACCCCACTATCGCAGTCCCCTAGTACCCATGCCCATCATTGAGGTCCCCTTCGAAAGAATAGGGATGGATCTGGTAGGCCCCATAAACAAGTCGGCCAGAGGGCACCAGCATATCTTGGTGGTCTTAGACTATGCCACCAGATATCCTGAAGCGATCCCACTACGTCATACTTCAGCTAAGCTCATAGCTAAAGAACTCATGGGCATGTTCGCAAGAGTGGGGATTCCAAAAGAGATCCTGACCGACCAGGGGACACCCTTCATGTCTAAGGTGACGAGGGAGCTCTGCAAGCTTTTAGGGGTTAAACGGTTACACACGTCCGTATACCATCCTCAAACCGACGGACTAGTGGAGCGCTTTAACAAAACCCTAAAAACTATGCTTAAAAGAACCGTAGCCAAAGACGGAAAGGATTGGGACTTGTTGCTGCCGTACGTATTGTTCGCAGTGCGAGAAGTGCCCCAGGCCTCTACGGGATTCTCGCCCTTCGAGCTATTGTACGGTCGACGGCCAAGAGGGTTGCTGGACATCGCTAAAGAAGCATGGGAGCAACAGCCCACCCCACACAAGAGTATTATAGAGCATATAGAAAAAATGCAGGACCGTATCGAGACAGTCCTACCAATCGTCCGGGAACATATGGAGGCCGCCCAACTGGCACAGAGCCGGGTATACAACCGGAGTGCCCAGGTCCGGACATTTAACCCGGGTGACCGGGTACTGGTGCTAGTCCCCACCATTGACAGTAAGTTTTTGGCACGGTGGCAAGGTCCCTACGAGGTGAAAGAGAAGGTAGGGCCAGTGAATTACAAGATATCCCAGCCAGGCCGGCGGAAGCCAGAACAGGTATATCATGTAAATTTACTGAAAACGTGGAGAGATAGGGAGTGTCTCATTGGGGACGGCCCAAGCACTGTCTTGTCTGCGGGGAAGATCCCAGCTCCACCCGAGGTCCCGGAGGGCACCTCCACGGTAAAGATAGCGGGTGGTCTGTCGACCAAACAAGCTCAGGAAGCCAAAGAGTTGGTGAGTCGAAATAGGGACGTGTTCTCTGAGCTTCCTGGTCGAACTTCGGTAGTCCGACATGACATCGTCACCGAGCCCCACGTCAGGGTACGGTTAAAGCCGTATCGTGTACCGGAGGCCCGGCGACAGGCCATTTCAGAAGAAGTAAGGTCGATGTTGAGGTTAGGGGTGATTGAGGAGTCAAGGAGCGAGTGGGCCAGCCCCATAGTCCTCATCCCAAAACCTGACGGTACTCTGCGCTTCTGCAATGACTTTAGAAAGCTCAACGAAGTGTCGAAATTCGATGCCTACCCCATGCCCCGGGTAGACGAGCTCATAGAACGGCTAGGGAAAGCTCGCTATTTCTCGGTCCTCGACCTCACAAAAGGATATTGGCAGGTGCCTCTCACGGAGGCGGCAAAGGAGAAGACTGCCTTTGTCACCCCCGAGGGGTTATTTCAGTACCAAGTTTTGCCCTTTGGCCTGCATGGCGCTCCAGCCACCTTCCAGCGATTGATGGACGTCATACTACGGCCCCATCGTCCATATGCTTCGGCATATCTGGATGACATCATCGTGTTTAGCCAGGACTGGGAGAGTCACCTGCCCAAGGTACAGGCCGTAGTCGATTCACTTAGAAAAGCCGGACTGACGGCCAACCCAAAAAAATGTTCGATCGGGTTCGAGGAGGTCCGGTACCTGGGATACGTGATTGGGCGGGGAGTTGTCAAACCCCAGGTAGACAAGGTTGAGGCGATCAAGAGCTGGCCCAGACCTCTTACCACCAAGCAAGTACGTTCGTTCCTAGGGATGATAGGATATTACAGGCGCTTTATCCCCAACTTTGCCACAGTAGCGGCCCCATTGACAAGACTTTTAAAGGGGAGGAAGACTGTGATGGTCCGCTGGGATGAGCAGGCGGAAGAGGCGTTCTCCCGTTTGAAGTCGGCTCTGTGTGGGTCCCCGGTTTTGGTGACACCAGACTTCACACGGGAATTTGTCGTTCAGACGGATGCCTCTGGAGTGGGCCTAGGGGCAGTACTCTCTCAGGAAATCAGTGGGGAGGAACACCCTGTTGTCTTCCTGAGTCGCAAACTCACCCCAGCCGAAACCAGGTACAGCGTGATAGAGAGAGAATGCCTGGCCATTAAGTGGGCCCTCGAGTCCCTTAGGTACTATCTGTTAGGGAGAAGGTTCCGTCTGGTGACCGACCATTCCCCTCTTCAGTGGATGAGCCGGGCCAAGGAGGGGAGTGCCCGGGTCACCAGGTGGTTCTTATCCCTCCAGAATTTTAAGTTCAGTGTCGAACACAGGGCAGGCCGCTTACAGGGGAATGCCGATGCCCTGTCCCGGGTACACTGTTGTACGTGTGTCCAACCGCTCAGGATTGAACAGGGTGTGCAACCCTTCAGGATTGAACAAAGGGGGGGGATATGTAGGAGAGTACCTGGGGTGGTGGTAAACGGGAGGTACGTGCCAGCGGGGGTCCTGGCCCCGCTGGAGTAAGAGCCGGAAAAGTGCATTTTGCAGCGGTTACGCTGTTAACAACGGATCCGGGCCGGCTCTTATTGGGAGCAGGCAGATATGTGGGCGGGTGCCTGTCTCCCCACGGTCCAGGCCAGGTTTTGCAGGGAAGGGTTAAAACCTGACCAGCAACAAGGGTGTGGTTCTCAGTGTGGAGCTTCTGTGTTCTCTGGCTGTGAGAGTGAGGAGTGGAGGTGAGCTGGGCTGCGTGCTGAGGCCTGTAAAGGAGTGTGCAGGGACCCGCAGCTGAATCCAGGAGGGATCCATGTCCTGTGGCTAGGAGCCGGACCCATGGACTTACTTCCCCAAGGAGAAAAGGTGACATTACTCCTGGCTTTAAATAGACTTTGCTTTATGTGACTGAAACAGGCCTCAAGCAGCCTGCAGCAGGGACTTGCTGTGTTTGAACTATTATTTTGCGGTGTGTGACCACCCTCCCTGTGAACTGCACCGCCTTTCACAAATATGCACCGTGTGAATAAACAAAGCATTGTGTTTTACACTAAGACGGGTCTGTGATGCCTCTATACTGCACTCGCTACCACTGCCTACCAGAGCGGATCCCCACAGTTTTTAAAATCAATAAAAAACTATTGACATAAAAAGAATGCATCAGTTTGCCTCCGTTCAGCCTCCATTCCGCTCTGGAGGCGGACACCAAAACGCTGCTTGCAGCGTTTTGATGTCCGCCTGACGATGCGGAGCCAAACTGATCCGTCCTGACTTACAATGTAAGTCAATGGGGACGGATCCCTTTTCACTGACACAATATGGTGCAATTGAAAACGGATCCGCCTCCTATTGACTTTCAATGTAAGTCAAAACGGATCCGTTTGCATTATCATGAATAGAGTTGAGCGAACACCTGGATGTTCGGTTTCGAGAAGTTCGGCCGAACTTCCCGGAAATGTTCGGGTTCAGGATCCGAACCCGACCCGAACTTCGTCCAGAACCCCATTGAAGTCAATGGGGACCCGAACTTTTCGGCACTAAAAAGGCTGTAGAAAACAGCCCAGTAAAGGGCTAGAGGGCTGCAAAAGGCAGAACTTCCCGGAAATGTTCGGGTTCGGGATCCGAACCCGACCCGAACTTTGTCCCGAACCCCATTGAAGTCAATGGGGACCCAAACTTTTCGGCACTAAAAAGGCTGTAGAAAACAGCCCAGTAAAGGGCTAGAGGGCTGCAAAAGGCAGCAAAATGTAGTTAAATCCCCTGCAAACAAATGTGGATAGGGAAATGAATTAAAATAAAAATAAAATTAATAAAAATTAACCAATATCAATGGGAGAGAGGTCCCATAGCAGAGAATCAGGCTTCATGTCAGCAGAGAATCAGTCTTCATGTCATAGCAGAGAATCAGGCTTCACGTCACCCAAAACTGGAACAGTCCATTGTCATATATTTAGGCCCCGGCACCCAGACAGAGGAGAGAGGTCCCATAACAGAGATTCAGGCTTGGGTGTGTCTGGTGTCTGCAGCTGAGGTGAAAGGGTGTGTCTGCTGCAGCTCCTGAACCTCCACAGCACTCCGGGGAGTTTCCTACCATCTGCTCCCCAGGAGGAGTTCCAGGCTTGCGGGGGAGTGTGACACCTTTTCCCCCAGCCCAGGCCCTGCCTCTCCCTAGGGAGCTGGTGGGGTCCTGTGGCCATGAGCTCCCGGAAGGGTGCCCCTGCTCCCCGGCGTGGGTCGGAGGGGAGTATCGACGGGCGGCGACCGACTCTGAGCGATGGCGGCGAGGGGGTGAAAACATCTGGACGCGGTGGTAGCCAAGTCCCCCCTGAGGACCCGAGGACATCAGGAGGAAAAAGACTACCAGCAGGAAGCCGAGAGGTGTCGTCCCAGGTAGGTTGGGGGTCTCGGTGGGAGGGAGAGAGTACCCTCACCTACAGCTCTCGTATAGCTGCCCACCTGCGAGAATACGATGAGCTGGGACGGCACCTCAAAGCCGTAAGAAAGGATCTGAAGGAGACGAGGGCCAGGTCCACTATCTCCTCCAGGTCAAAGAGGCCCCCCCTCAGGGAGAAAATTGGGGTGCTTAAAGAGGACCTGGAGGCCTCCCTGAAGCGGCAAGACCAGTTGCTGGAGGGCAGTGGGCCCTTCAGAGAAAAATTACTAAATGGGGAGCGATTTAGGGAGATGGAGGCTGCGAGGAGAGGGGAGCCGTGCGGGGGTGCGGAGAGCGAGGTGGAGGAGTTGGAAGACTCCAAATCTCTGGCATCCCAGGCGGGGCCCCAAACCTTGCAGTCTGAACCAGCCCTCCCGGTAACCCCAGTAATGGAGGCATATAGTGGCATTCCGCCCGAACAGGAGCAAGTGCACTTACCAGCGTTGCCATCTTCGGATGCGGAGTCAGCTATGGAGGGAAGCGATGAAGATGGTGGTCTACTGAGAGAAATCAAAATGTTGGAGTCGCCTGTGGTAGACTTTCAGGGTTTTGCGTTCGGAGAAGACCTGCTGGATGAGGACGAGAGCAGTGGCAAGAAAAAGAGGAAGAGCAAGAAGGAAAAAAAAAACATCCAGACACGTTATGTCTATACACGCTTGGTGGAGGCTGAAAAGTCTTCACTAGGCGTGTATCCCGCTAAACTCCCTGGCTCGGCATCTGAGGTGGTGCCTGAGCGGAGGAGCGGGGAGATTGTGCAGCCCAAAATGGCGCCGGACGCCGTCCCTGCATGCGGAGGCAGGGAGGAGGTGCCGGCAGAAAGCGGGATCCGGCAGTCATCTGTTGAAAGTGGAGGGGGTGAGCAAAAACATCGGGAGGCCCCGCCCACCACTCTGCCAGCCGCTCCGTCCACCGCTCTGGCTACCGCCCTGCCTGCCGTTCAGGTGTGTGGGGTGGTGCTGGGGCGGTGTGATGATGAGGTCACCGTTTCTCCTACCCGCGGCGGTGATAGTTCTGGGTCCCTGCCTGCAGCTGCCAACGTGCGACGGGGATCAAGGGAGGCTTCGGCGGAGAATGAAGCAGGAGGCGTGGCCGGGAATGTGTCTGGACGCGCTCCCGAAGCTGGGAGTACAGGTGCAGGCAGTAAGCGCCTGCGTATTGAAGAGTCGGGGGCCGGAGCTGCCAGGGAGAATGTGACTGCAGCGCTCCGGTCCACTAAGAAAGGGTGCATTGCGCCAGAACAAGTGGCCGTGTACATTGCCACTGGACACGCCCCCTCTGTCTCTGCCTCCTCCTCCAGCGCTGAATTTAGTGCTGGGGAGGGGGGGAGTGTGATGATCAATGCCCAGGTCTCAAGGGCAGCAGGGGGGGGCTTGACCGGTGGCAATGAGCGTGGCAAGGTGCATAGTAGAGTAAAAAATGATAAGGCAATAAGTAATGTTAATGATAATAATAAAGGAAATAATAATGGAAAAAATAAATGTAAAATGACACCTGCTGCACCTGCTGCACCAGCTGTCCCAGCAGAGAGAAAGGATGCATGTGAGCAGGGTGGTGGTAGGGGTGTTGGTGGAGGTGCTGCATCTGGTCCCAAAGGTGGGATGGATGCTGGGGGTCAGCGGACTGTCGCTGAGAAAGCGGTGGCTGCGGCTCCTGGTGTCCGCCCTCCGGAGGGGTCCGGTGTGGTATCTGGTACTAGGGTAGTGGGGGGTGCCGGTTCGGTTGCCCCTCCTGCGGCCGTAACACCTCGCAAAAGTTATGCCAGTGTGGCTGCGGCCGTGGGGGGGGGGAGGGGCTATCCTCGTTGGCTTCCTCATTCCCAGGAGTTGCGGTTGGTGACTTGCAACGGCGGCTCCTGGAGGCCCTGAAAAAGGGGGAGAGTTCAATGACAGTAGAGGGTGAGAAGGTGGACCTATCCTTATGGATAGACAGGCACGGCCTGCGAGCTTTCCGAGAGGAAAGGGGGGGCGAGACCACCTGGTCCCTGCCCACAACCGGCCCTGGGACCAGACGGAATGTAGTCTGTCTCAAGTGGAGAAGCAATGATGCCTGCCCTACGAGAAAGAGGGTGGTGGAGCTCCTGCTTGAGATGGGTTTCAGGGTGGCTGACATCTTCGCCCTGATACATCCCTATGGTTCCAAGGAGTTTGACATCAGCTTTGCCCGGCCGGAGGGCCTAGAGCTTTTCTGGTCCGGGTATGAGCTGGTGAAGAACTTACCGGATTGGAAGGGTTTTTTCGCTCAGGCGATAACCCGGCAGAACAATGTCAAGAAAGTGACCGTTTTGACCCGTAATGAATCGCTTTCTTGCGTTGATATTCTGACGTGGCTAAGTAGGTATGGGGACGTCCAGGGTGTACCATCGAAAAACCTGGACGAATTTGGCATTTGGTCGGGAGCCTGGACTTTCAATGTGAAGTTGAAATGTCTAGGAAGCACGGTTTCCCACATTCCATCCTCTGCCTTCATCGGCCGGGATAGGATTCTCGTTTTCTACAGGGGGCAGCCTAAGCTCTGTCACAAGTGTGGCAGCCCTTCACACTTCAGCGCCAGCTGCCAAGTGCAGAAGTGCGCGTTGTGTGGAGGGACAGGTCACCTTGCCGCATCTTGTGTGGAAATTAGGTGCAACTTGTGTGGTGTGCTCGGACACCCATTTAGTCGCTGTCCCCTCTCAGAGGTCAATGCGGCCCGAGCTCACGCAGGAGTGGGCCGGGAGGTCTCTTCGGCTGAGGCGGGTGCTGGCGGAGACAGTCGAGTTAAGGGGTCAGTGAAGACCAAGAGCGGTCCGTCCCGGCAGAGGCGGAGGGAGAGGCGCCAGGCGGAGAGGGAACAGAAGGAACCCCACCAAAATGGGGTGATGTCTGCCCCTCCCCAAGTGGCGGGCTCCCATAGTTCGGAGACCCTAGGGGACAAGGAGCTAAGTGCGGAGATCAGGAGACTAGACCGGGCCGATGAGACCCAGTCTTCACACTACAAAAGTGCAGAGGGTAGTGAGACTGGGTCTAATATCAATAGACGGAAACGGTTCTCAAAAAAAAGAGCCCGACCAAAGTAGCCAGGGAAGGCGTAACTGGCTCCCCTCTTGAGCTCTCCAACCGGTATCTCACTTTGGATGAGACCTCTGCCTCCTCTTCATCCGGGGAGGAGGTAAGAAGTGGGGTACCGGGGGCGAAGGTGGGAGGGCTTCCAGGAGGCCCCGTGCTCCTCTCTGGTGTGGATGTAAGGTCCCCAGAAGAGGAGGCAAATCTGACTCCTGGAACTGAGAAAGACAGGGGCGGTACGCAAGAGGGAGCGGTGGTGACAGATGGAATGGACACCACCGTCTCTCTCAAAAGAGGACGCGCCGCCTTAGAGGATAGCCCCGGGAGGGGTAAGAGGGTCGGGAAGGAAGGAGGACATTCAGCTTAAACACCAAGTATGGCGGTACCCACTCAGCTGACACTGGCGACCATTAATGTCGCCAGCGTTAAATCTGATGCGGCTCGCTTCACAGCCTTTGATTTTTTCAGCCGAGTTGAAGCTGATGTTTTATTTTTGCAGGAGACCAGACTGTCAAACTTGGCAGAAGTCCACAAGGCGAAGAGGGAGTGGAGATCTGGGCCCTCCTTCTGGTCTCTTGCGGCTGAGTCGTATAGCGGAGTGGCGGTTCTTTTCACCGTACCAGTAGAATGCCGACGGGTGGTTGAGCTGGAAATGGGGAGGTGTTTGATCTTGGATATCCTCATGAAGGGACAGGAACTGCGCCTGATCAATATCTATGGGCCCCAGTCCAGGTGGGACAGGAAATGTCTCTTTATGAGGATCAAGCCTTTCCTTTTTACAAGCTGGCAAGTGGTCTTCGGTGGGGACTTTAACACCATCATAAGGTCCCAAGATAGGGGAGGCACCAGAAACCCGCTGGCTTATGATAGTATAGCTTTAAATAGCATAGCTAGTGAGGCTTGTCTGGTGGATGTCCACATTAGGCACACCCCAGACCACGGGGTTTCACTTTCTATAGAGGAGATAGGATTAGGTCTAGAATAGACAGGTTTTTTTTGAAGGAGGAGGCTACTTTCTCGCCCTTGAGGGTTGTGGAGGTAGAATTCTCCGACCACTGTCTGATTATGTTCTCTCTGAATATTTCAGAATCCCCCCAAATGGGAAGAGGTTACTGGAAGCTGAATGCGGGAGTCCTGGAGGAAGCAGAGGTAAGACAATCCTTTGAGGACTTTCTTCAGAGTCAGGTAGCTTTGCTGGATCTCTGTGACACTAAGTCAGAGTGGTGGGAGATATTCAAAGACCGGGCCGCAAAATTCTTCCGCCAGCTCTCGAGCCTCAGGTCCCTGGACAGGTACCGCCTGTATCAGGGTCTGAGGAGGAAACTCGAAGATCTGGTCTCGACTGGAGGTAGCCGCGAGGATATCTCCAGGGTGAAATCTTTGCTCAAGAGGTGCCAGTATGATAGGCACACATCTTTAGTTTTTGAGAGGGACTTTGGGAGGTACCGCTCGCCCGACCCCTACATAAACTGTAAGATGTCAGTGAAGAGTAAGTTAGTGACAGGACAGGTTGACAGTACGGGTTCCCTGAACAGGTCCAGATCAGGGATCCTGGAAGTCGCCAGATCCTTTTACTCGTGCCTCTTGGGAAAGAGGGATCTGGATCGGGACAAGATGTCGGCTTTCCTGGCTGAAATCACCCCTGAGTCAGAAGCTCACCTCTCTTTTGGCGTTTTGGTAGAAGAAATCAGGAAGGAGGAAGTTATCCTGGCGGTGGAAGGGTTAGCTCTGAAGAAGTCGCCAGGCCCGGATGGCTTAACATCCAAGTTTTATAAGACCTTTAAGGACTCTTTATGTCCCCTCTTGACTGAGGTATTCAATGAGTGTCTATCCTCGGGCACTCTGCCTCAGTCAATGAGGAGGTCAGCCCTGATCCTCCTATCAAAGGGTAAAGATCCGAGCCGTATTGAGAACTGGCGTCCCATAGCACTTCTCAATACGGACAGAAAGATTCTGGCCAAGATACTGTTTAACAGGCTGGTGAAATTTGCGCCTCAACTCCTTTCGGTGGCTCAGCATTGCTCGGTTCCAGGCCGCAGCACTTTTAGTGCTGTGCTCGGTGTCCGAGAGGCAGTGGAACAGAGTAGAGCAGGCCACTGGAGGGGGTACATGCTGTCCTTAGATCAAGCAAAGGCGTTTGATCGGGTGAACCATGAGTACCTCTGGTCGGTCCTTCTGAAGTATGGCCTGCCGGGGGGGTTTGTCGATTGGTTAAAGATCTTGTATGCGGGGGCGGAGAGTTTCCCGCTTGTGAACGGTTGGTCTGGCTGCCCTTTTGAGGTTGGGTCTGGCGTTCGCCAGGGTTGTCCTTTGAGCCCGCTTTTATACGTGTTCGCGATTGATCCCTTTCTTAAGAGGGTCAATCGTGGACCGTTGGCGGGAGTCGGGATGGATCCGGCGGCGCCGGAAGCCACTCTGAGGTCAGTAGCGTACGCCGACGATGTCACCATTTTCGTGTCCTCGAAAGGGGAGGCGGAATATGTGATGTCTGAGGTGGATCGCTACTCGGAAGCATCCGGGTCCATGATCAACCGGGATAAGTGTGAGAGTCTCTGGCTGGGAGGGGGTGATCCAGCTTTTGATCTCCCGGACACCCTCCCAGGGCCCCAGTCGTCAGCCAAAGTCCTAGGCATCCATTTCGGTCATGGGGATTATCCCACTCAAAATTGGGACGACAGGCTTAAGATCGCCGCTCAGAAGGTCGACCAGTGGAAGGGTTGGTCTTTGACCCTCAGGGAAAGGGTGCACCTGATCAAGGCTTTCCTGCTCCCTCTGCTTATCTATTTGGGCAGTGTGTGAATCTTGCCAGAGCCTCTCTGGACTCGGGTTTACAGTCTGTTCTTCCAGCTCTTATGGGGGAATAGACTGAACCTGATCAAGAGGGAGGTGACTTACCGCACAAGGAGATTAGGGGGGTTATCTATGGTCAACCCTGTGGTGTTTCTTGTAAACACATTTGTTAAAGTAAATCTGGCGAACCTCTGGATGGAGAGGGCTTCTCCGTGGGTAGTCTCCTGCCGGGGGTGGTTTCGGCCTTTCTTCCAGGAATGGGAGACAGGAGGGCAAGTGAAGGACTTGCGTACGCCTTACGGATATCTTCCGGCTTACGTCACCCCGATTCTGAAGGTAATCCGCCGGTGGGGTTTGGAGGTAGGGGAAATCAGGACTCTGTCAAGGAGGTCCCTTGACGAGAGGGTCTTGTTGTCCCACTTCCAGAAGCCCCTGGCCCTCAAGGATTGCCCAAGCCGGGATCTAGACAAGGGGTTACAGTTGCTAAATTCTGCAAGGATCCCCTTGAAGTTTTGGGACTTGGCTTGGCGCTGCTTTCACGGGAGGCTGTATGTAAGGGACAATCTGAAGTACAGGAACTCTGATGAAAGGGGTTGTCCCCGGGAGGAGTGCGGCTCCATACTGGAAAGTATGGAGGACTTCCTGCTCCAGTGTCCCTTTAATACAGAGGTGTACAAACGGGTGGGAGCTTCCATTGGCTGGCCTAGGCTAGCCAGCCTCTCCTATGCGGAGTGGGCCTATGGAGTGCTCAGAGACCTGAGCAGAAGGGACCTGTGCACATGTTTTTTAGTTAGCATAGTGGTTAGGTACTACACGTGGAACGCACGGTGTTTAGTTTCAACAAGGCAGAAAGTCCTCCCAGTGGATGAGGTGTGTAGGAACATTCTGGGAGACCTGGTGAAGGTACGTTCTCTCGAGTACGAAAGACTGGGTACCAGCAGGGCCTCTCTCCTCTGGAGAGGTTTTGCTTTTAGTGTACCATAGCCTAGTAGTACTCTTCCTGGTGGTGGGCTGATACTCTCACCCTAGATTTTTGTTTTGGATAAAGTGTATGGTTTTTGAAAGGCTTGCAAAGGCTG